>NC_064305.1:26770650-26972938 GCF_023373825.1 Bactrocera dorsalis | reverse complement strand
TTAGTTTTCAGCTCGGTTTTATTTTCTACCTCCACTTTACATTGGTTTTTGGCAAGTTTTTTGTTTTTTGCGGGTCATTTAATAGTTTCTTAAGTTTTATTTTCTTTCATAATTTAACTTTTTTATCTTTTTTTATAGTTCTTCGTACAGACTGTTTTCTTTTTATCTTCTTGATACTTTTGGCTTTGGCTTAAAACAAATGCTTAAAAAAATGCTACACTAACAAACATATCCGCCAATTTCTGGATGGGATAAACCCAGCCATTTGTGTAGTAATATGTCCACTCAAAAACTTAGAATCTTAGAAAAGCTCTTCTTCTTCTCTTTACTGGCGTAGACACCGCTTACGCGATTATAGCCGCGTCAACAATAGCGCGCAAGTCATTTCTTCTCTCCGCTACGTGGCGCCAATTAGATATTCTAAGCGAGGCCTGGTCCTTCTCCACTTGGTCCTTCCAACGGAGTGGAGGTCTTCCTCTTCCTCTGCTTCTCGCGGCGAGTACTGCGTCGAATACTTTCAGAGCTGGAGTGTTTTCATCCATCCAGACAACATGACCTAGCCAGCGTAGCCGCTGTCTTTTAATTCGCTGAACTATGTCAATGTCGTCGTATATCTCGTACAGCTCATCGTTCCATCGAATGCGATATTCGCCGTGGCCAATGCACAGGGCCATAAATCTTTCGCAGAACTTTTTTCTCGAAAACTCGCAACGTCAACTTATCGGTTGTTGTCATCGTCTAAGCCTCTGCACCATATAGAAGGACGGGAATTATGAGCGACTTGTGGAGTTTGGCTTTTGTTCGTCGAGAGAGGACTTTACTTTTCAATTGCCTACTCAGTCCGAAGTAGCACCTGTTGGCAAGAGTAATCCTGCGTTGGATTTCCAGGCTGACATTGTTGGTGTTAATGCTGGTTCCTAAATAGACGAAATTATCTACAACTTTAAAGTTATGACTGTCAACAGTGACGTGAGAGCCAAGTCGCGAGTGCGACGACTGTTTGTTTGATGACAGAAGATATTTCGTCTTGCCCTTGTTCACTGCCAGACCCATTTGCGTTGCTTCCTTGTTCAGTCTGGAGAAAGCAGAACTAACGGCGCGGGTGTTGAGGCTGATGATATCAATATCATCGGCATACGCCAGCAGCTATACACTATTATAAAAGATTGTACCTGCTCGATTAAGTTCTGCAGCTGGAATAATTTTCTCCAGCAGCAGATTGAAGAAGTCGCACGATAGGGAGTCGCCTTGTCTGAAACCTCGTTTGGTATCGAACGGCTCGGAGAGGTCCTTCCCGATCCTGACGGAGCTTTTGGTGCTGCTCAGCGTCAGTTTACACAGCCGTATTAGTTTTGCGGGGATACCAAATTCAGACATCGCGGCATAAAGGCAGCTCCTTTTCGTGCTGTCGAAAGCAGCTTTGAAATCGACGAATAGGTGGTGAGTGTCGATTCTCCTTTCACGGGTCTTTTCCAAGATTTGGCGCATGGTGAATATCTGGTCGGTTGTTGATTTACCAGGTCTAAAGCCACACTGATAAGGTCCAATCAGTTTGTTGACGGTGGGCTTTAATCTTTCACACAATACGCTCGACAGAAAATATAATATGCGATGTTGAGGAGGCTAATCCCACGGTAGTTGGCGCAGATTGTGGGGTCTCCTTTTTTATGGATTGGGCATAGCACACTTAAATACCAATCGTTGGGCATACTTTCGTCCGACCATATTTTTTAAAGAAGCTGATGCATGCACCTTATCAGCTCTTCGCCGCCGTGTTTGAATGGCTCGGCCGGCAATCCATCGGCCCCTTCAGGCGGGCAATTGCTATTCGAACTTCTTCATGGTCGGGCAATTGAACGTCTGCTCCATCGTCATCGATTGGGGTATCGGGTTCGCCTTCTCCTGGTGTTGTGCGTTCACTGCCATTCAGCAGGCTGGAGAAGTGTTCCCTCCATAATTTAAGTATGCTCTGGGCATCGGTGGCTAGATCACCTTGGGGGGTTCTACAAGAGTATGCTCCGGTCTTGAAACCCTCTGTAAGTCGCCGCAGCTTTTCGTAGAATTTTCGAGCATTACCCCTGTCGGCCAGCTTATTAAGCTCTTCGTACTCACGCATTTCGGCCTCTTTCTTCTTCTGTCTATAAATGCGTCTCGCTGCCCTCTTCAACTTTCGGTATCTATCCCATCCTGCACGTGTTGTGGTCGATCGTAACGTTGCGAGGTAGGCAGCCTGTTTTCTCTCCGCTGCAACACGGAACTCCTCGTCGTACCAGCTGTTCTTTTGCACTTTCCGAAAACCAATGGTTTCGGTTGCAGCTGTACGTAAGGAGTTTGAAATGCCGTCCCACAGTTCCCTTATACCGAGTTGTTGACGAGTGCTCTCAGAGAGCAGAAGTGCAAGCCGAGTGGAAAATCTTTCGGCTGTCTGTTGTGATTGCAGCTTCTCGACGTCGAACCATCCTTGTGTTTGGGTGCGAATTTTGGCTGCAACAATATAGTGGTCCGAGTCGATGTTAGGACCTCGGAGCGCAAGCACATCTAAAACACTGGAGACGTGTCTTCCGTCTATCACAACATGATCGATCTGGTTGGTGGTTTTTCGATCCGGAAACAGCCAGATAGCTTGATGTATCTTCTTATACTGGAATCTAGTACTACAGATAACCATATTTCGGACCCCGGGAAGTCGATCAGCCTCAACCCATTTGGGGATATTTCCTCGTGGAAGCTGAATTTACCGACCGTAGTGCCAAAGATACCTACTTTGCCCACCCTGGCGTTGAAGTCGCCAAGCACGATTTTGATATCGTGGCGGGGGCATCTCTCATAAGTGCGCTCCAAGCGCTCATAAAAGGCATCTTTGGTCACATCGTCCTTCTCTTCCGTCGGGGCGTGGACGCAAATCAGCGATATGTTGAAAAACCTCGCTTTGATGCGGATTGTGGCTAGACGTTCATTCTCCGCAGTGAATGATAGTACTCGGCGACGGAGTCTCTCTCCCACCACGAATCCAACACCAAACTTGCGCTCCTTTATATGGCCACTTTAGTAGATGTCACAAGGACCTACTCGTCTCTGTCCTTGTCCCGTCCATCGCATTTCTTGGACGGCGGTGATGTCAGCCTTTATTTTCACGAGGACATCAAACAGCTGTGCAGCGGCACTTTCCCAATTGAGGGACCGGAAATTCCAGATGCATGCCCTCAAATCATAGTCCTTATTTCGTTTGCCATGGTCGTCATCAAAAGGGGGGTCTCTCATTCGAGGGTGTTGGTGGTTTTTCATTGGGGGTGTTTTTTTCGTGGCGGGTCCCAAACCCAGCGCACAACCCTATGCAGGGCATGTTTCGCCTTCTCACTTTAGCTCGCCTTCAAACGGATGTTCTTAGGCTACCCAGAGGATACTTGGCCAAAGACCGGAAGTCGTGAGCTGCCACTCCCAAGTGAATGGCGATCAGAGAACTTTCCTTACTTGCGTGAACTTCTACACATGACTCCATCCTCCTTAGAAAAGCTCTGTTGGGTAAAAATAACCAAACTTGTTACAACTTTAAGCCTTCTTAAAGTAAAGTAAAAAATTTTTGCCAAATTGCGGAGAATTCGGCCAGGACTTATCCAACGTTAGTATATAATCTGCAAAGAACCTAGAGCCACCAGTGGAAATATATAGTATGTTATTTAAAAGTCCTAAACCAAGCAGTGCTTCAAATGTCGACAACTTTGATTCCTCTAATTCAGTTCCGTATATTTTTCCATATAATACTTTAGTACTTTCAAGGAATGCATTGCCTTCCGAATGGTGTTCTTGCAGACATATATGCGCAAACTTTTTTCAGACACCAACTTGCTATTACACTAACTGCCTTCAACAACATCCGAGGGAAATACAGAAATAGGAATACGAGCAATATTTCTTTGCATTATTTAACAAGATTTAATTTTTCAAAGTTTCCATCCAACTCAGCTTTCGCAAAACGACAGCACCAACAAGAGCCGGACTCGGGTGAGCACGGTTTGAATATCCTCATACTTTTCTACGTTTATAGATACATAAATTTAAGGATAATACACATTTTTCCCGCAATGTGATAATTAAAAAAATTTCCATAACAATTAACATATTCCAAAGCGCGACAAAGACAGCAAGGAAGCGGTCCGAGAGTAAATGGAGCTCGCTTCATATTCAGCTGCACTGATAGTTACTATTAACATACTTGTATTTTAATGTTTTGAATTTTTTTCTGTTCTCTGCTTTCTTTCATGCGGAAATAACTGTCTAACCAAAGTGTAAAGAAATAAGTATCTCATGTAATTTCCGTTGGGCGACTTAATATTTGCATTAGTAAATCAACGAAATTTTTCCATTCTTTGTTCTTTATTTCGTAGTTTTTATTATGTTGTTCTTCACATATTTCTTACCTCGCTTCTTTAGAATTAACATATTCGTGGGAATCATTTTTCAAATCCCCAACCACAAATAAGGGGCAAAAAATAATGCGATGTAAAAACTGCAGAGATGCGATAACAAATGAAGAAAGGCGCAAATAGACAGACAGCGACAAGCCGTTTAACTTGCCAACAAATTTCGCACCCAATTTGAAATTATGCAGACATCAGTGCGAAGTTTAAGGAAAAAAACATCAAATAAAAAATAATATCTGAGACAAAATAATAAGAATGCAGGTAGAATAAATGCCAATAGTATGATATTTTACCATACAACCACAATATCAACGCCCACACGACCGGTTACGCAAGCGTGTGCTTCCTTTCCCTGTTTATGATTACGCTTTATCCAGCATTCACAAGTCAGCTAAGGCATCAAATCAAAAAAAATGACTTCACGCTTGAAATACTAATCGCCAGCAAATTCACCTACTTATTAGATTACTTACAATCGAGTCGGCGTGTCGACATGCCACCAGAAAATGGTCCCAACCGGACGAAGGGCAAGAATTTAGGCACCACTGCTACTACTAAAGCGCTTGTGGCGAAGAAATATTCGTTTGGCCTTTTTATGTTTTCGATTTCTATTCTTTTCGCTTCCTCTCCTTATCTATCGCGTTCTTTCTATGCCATCTTATCTTTTTCACTCTTAGTCGCCAATGGCGTTTAACTTGCGCATTTCCTTAGTATTTCGATAATATTTCAAATTTGTACGGTTTCGCTCATTTACGCCCTCATTTGTTCAAGCATCCATCATTTTGCTCACTCATTCCTCAACAACATTCGTACCCTGTCTACACCTATCTCTCTACAATACTCAATTCCGTCTCCTTGTAGCCATTTGAGGTCATCAAATGCTTCGCCGTTGGCCCATTTTCCTCCACAACACAACTTTTTTATATTTCACTTCGCATTTCTCATGATAAATTTGCTGTGACGGTGATGGATCATTTACTTAAATTATTTCGAATTCTTTAATCGTTCGTTTTGCTGTTGCTAGGCCTCCAACAAAGTTTGTCATTTTTTTATTCTTTTTTTTAGAATTCATGTGTTTTTTGAACAGTGTTTCAAAGGAATTACCTAATTTTTCTCGTTCAAATAAATTATAATTTCTTTATAATCAGTGAATTAGGTGTATTAATTCACAGAAATTGAAATTTAATATTACTGCTTAAAATGTGCCTTTGGAAATCTCTTTATTTTTCTCAGAATTTATATAGTTGATCTTAATTTTTTTCTCTTTCCAGTTCCTTATACATACATACATATGTAGATGCAACTTTTTTTACTATATTTTTACTACATATATGAAAAGCAATCTATCAAAATAATATTTGGATGCAAATCATCGATTTCAATACTAGGTTGCATAAAGATAAAGTGGAGAAGGACTTGGCTGTACGAGTACTTTGTATCTCGAGTATTCGACGACAAAAATTTTCTAAAGTCTGCATGCTTATCATGTAAAAATACAAGAATTTATTTATATTAATGAACTGTTAAACGGCCAAGCGGTGAAATCTGTAGCGAATACAAACAACAGTTTCCAAATATTTGCTTACTAAATTTAATTTCTTGAACTGTCTTACACAATTACGCCCAACAACAGCATTTGCTCTGCTCGCTGCCTTTTTGTTGATGGCTTTTTTCAATTTGCGTGCACTTTTCTCTGCCACGTGTGGGCACCGAAAAGGCGTGCCGCTTCGTAGGTTTGCTTGGGCCAGTGTCACGCTGTCGCTTTATGCGATTTATAATTTTTTCAACATGAAAATCCATTAAAAAGTTTACTTTATCATGCTTACTTGTCGCGGCGGTTTCGAATACCTTTTATTACTTTTGTTGCACATTCTCGCCTCTTCCTTATATTCATTGTATTGGTTACGTTTTTAGTAAGCTCTAACATTTTTTATTTTTTTATCTTAATTTTTTTCCACTTTTATCTCACCGTTTTCTTTGGCATTGCGTTTGTGTTACTTTTTGTTGTTGACTCCTTTAGTGTTGCTACACATTGTGGTATTAAATTGCATAAGATTGTCAACTTTTGGAATGGCTTTTCCGATTGTTTGATATTTTGTCACTTTCCGCGTTTTCTTATAATTTGTTTCTTTTCATACTTATTTCTGCTATAACACCGATTCTTGACAAACTTTATTTGTAGTCCAACAAGTAAATTATAAAGCACTTCACTTTTTTTAACCTCAGCTATATTCGACTCAACTGTTTAATGGGCATTACCAGTGTTACACTTTCGAAAAATCTATTTTTTTTTTTGGTTTTTCGATTGTATATATCTCCAAAAATATTCTGTGAAATCGGCAAGGGCGATATATTGAATAATTTTTGAATGGCAGCGTTCTAAAGAGAGGCTGCTCGCAAGTATAAATATATACTTGTATGTAAGTGAAACTTTAAACGCGTTTTTCTCAAAATCATAGCTCAACGGGAAATTGACCGATCAACTTCAAATAAAAACTAAATATTGTTGAATACATTTATTATGAAATGACCTACTTTTTTTTGACGCCTCCGAAGACAGAAAATAACTCTGTTATTTTTGGAAAAAAAAATTCTTAAACTATCGTAAAAAAAATAAGAATTTTCGATCAATTACTTTCTTTTAAAAAAATTCACGAAAATTGCATAATTTTTCATGGGATACATTGGTGTAGCCCCTTAAAGCTTTGTCTGTGGTACAATAATAATTTGTGCGCCCTGTTTTCCACTTATCTTGGTAGCTAGTGAATGATGTTGCTTCCATTTCTGTGTAGCTGGTGGATCCCAGTTTGAGGGTAAAAAAATTTCAAGGTAAAAGTACGAAGAGATTAGACCTGAACACTACACACAAATCGGTGAAGCAGCGGCTTTGTTCAATTCGATGTCGTCAGCGATCAACGTTTGATGGAAAAGTCTCTCAGGTGGCAGCCGCTGGCTTTTTCTTTACATCAACTTTCACTTTTCGTTATTTCTTCCATTCAAAGAGTTACTCTCCTCTCTCTTCGCGTCTATCAAAGTGGATTGAATTTCGACATTGAGTAACGTATTGTTCATACTTTGGCTCTACATTGTGGCCCATGAGTTCAAGTTGACTTGGAATATGTATAATATTTGCCGGAAATCTAGTTAAATGGCAGGAATGTAAAGTAATCACTTCGTGACTATTACGTTAATGGTATTGATGACTTTAAATGGCTTAACGCTGGAAAATTCTGAGAGCATCATGGCTTTTTGGCCGAATTTAGAGTTTATTGTTTAGAGAATACAATAATTTTTAAAAGTATGGTGATATCAAATTAAGGGATTATCCTGAATTCAATAATGCTTAACTGGAACAAATAGGACCAACAAATGCCTTAAAATAATTTTTGGTAAGAAAAAGGAACCATGTTCAGCTCGTAAAATAATTTTACAGAGACGGACACAGTATTCACTTAAACTTTTGACGGGGAAACTGTTTTCAGTAGAAGTTGTGGAAAATTGAGCTAGGATTAGATACCAAGCGATATGACAAGCATTAATTGTGGGTCTTCAGTACGAGATTTATTAATACATATTTAAAAAACGAAAATTTCTGCAGCCCATATAAAATTTAATGGTTTCCAAAGGATCAAAGATTTCTCTTTCCGTAAATCAAAGAGAACAATGGCACTTATTGTACTTTCAGTGTACAGTGAATACTAAACTTAGGCTATTGAATCACGTTTAACATAAATATTTATTTATTTATTTATTAGGAGAAATATACAAAGTGATATTAAATCTAATATTAAACTAAAAGAGTACGAGCTATTAAAGCCATCGACTCTGAAGCAACAAATAACTTAGGTTACCAGCTAAATATAAAGTTATATTTTATTTTGTAAGTGACAATCAGGGATAAAGTTATAAATGCTTATAATATTTACATACGAAGGAAGTTTTAACAATTCTTGATAGTTTGGAAAAAAATAATGCTTTTGCCTAATACTCGCTAAAGCTGAACATTCATTAAAGATGTGATGAAGTGATAGCGTGCTTGCGCAGAGGGGGCAAGGTGGTTTTACTTTGCCAGTAAGGAGGTGCTGATGTGTAAGTTGTGTGTGGCCAATCCTTAGACGTGTGAAGATGGTAGCTTGTTGTCGAGATATATTCCTAGGATATACAACTTTTGACTTTGTGGGATTGAAGGTAGAGTACCAATGTTCGAAACGTTTCCATTCCGCGTGTTTAATTTCGTGAATGTAGCGGTCCAGCATATCACAAAGGTCGTTTCTGTCGTGTGGCTCAAATTGTAGGGTTGGCGCTCTTTCAAAAAACCGAGCTGCGTGGTCAGCATGTTCATTTCCCATAATACCAACATGTCCTGGTACCCAGAGTAGTGCAACTTTATGACTGTATTTAATGCACAGATCACGAATGTTCGAGATAAGTAAGGCAGTATTGCGAATGTTACAAACAGCAGATAGACAAGAAAAGCTATCCGAGCAAATAACAAATTTGCCTTTGCTATGTATCGCATATTTTAATGCTTTGAAAACAGCAAAAGCCTCGGCTATAAATATCGACGAGTAACAAGGAAGAATACCGCCTGTAATAACTTCTCCATTTGGTTTGGTGAGAGCAAAAGCTGTGTTTATCGCTTTGGACCTGTCCGTGTAAATTGCAGTCCAATTGTTTTCTTCATAGGTATTCATTAACTCTAAGAAGAGTTTCTGAAATACCAAATTACTGGTGTTGCTCTTTTTGAAGGAGTGCAGGAACGTGTTAATAGTTTCTTTTTTTAACAACCACACCGGCTGTTTGTTGACTCTCTTGTACTTTGGAGGCGGATATATGTTTAAGTCTTTTCCGTATTTGATACAACGGCGTAAAGTGGATTTTAGCCTGAAGTTCCGTTTATGTCGTGACGCGTAAATTACAGTTTTGTGTAAACTGGCATTTGGAGAGTATATAAGTTTTGGAATTAGTTGCATCGTTCGTTCGTATACCCTTTCTTTTATTGTTGGTAGGCCACATTCCGCCAAGATACACTTTATAGGTGATGTAGGGAAAGCGTTAACACTCCGACGGCTCGCTGCGTGATAAGGCGGTTCCAAAAGTTTCAAATTAGAGTTTGCGCACCATCCGAAAATAGGTAAGCCGTAGTCGATTTTAGCGAGTATTAAAGCTCTTGTAGCGTTTATTAGAGAGTTGGGATGAATAAAACCTCGTTTACTAGTTAAATATTTAATTATGTGTAGCCTTTTTGTTAGGTTATTTCTAAGGTTAAGACATTGATACCGAAAATTAAATCTTTTGTCAAAATATACTCCTAAAATATTTAAATTGCTTACGGATTCTATTACAATATTTTCAAAAACTAGCTGTGGATATATACATTTTGTCTTTTTACAAATATGTAATAATTTACATTTTGGAATCGAAATTGTTGCACCAGATTTCATGCCCCATTTCTTAAACTATGTTAGTATTTTCTTAAAAATATTGTTAGCAATTTGGGGATCTTTTATATTACAATAAATAATAGCGTCTTCCGCGTATATAGTAAGTTTAATGCCTTTAGTTTTAAGGCATATCTCAGTTATTTTATCAAAAGCTATAATAAAAAGCATCACCGATAGAGGCGAGCCCTGCGGTTTACCATTTTTGAGAGGATGCAAACAAGAATGAACATTGTTTATGCGAACCTGAAATTTCCTTAGGATCATAAAAGCTTTTACTATTCTAAAAACTTTCGGACCTGTCTTCCAAGCTGCTAATTGGCTTAGCACAGCGTGAATTCCTATGCGATCAAAAGCTCTCTCGAAATCAGTGACCAGGATAGTGGCATGGTTTTTGGAGGAGAGAGTGTCAGATACATAGTGTTGAAGTTGAATAAGTGAATCAATTGTACTGTGCTGATGTTTGAAAGCCGTTTGGTTGTGATTTATAAAATTATTTTTTGTAGCAAACCATGAAAGTCGCCTAGCAATAATTTTTTCGAAAATTTTACTTAAGCAGGATAGCAAGGAAATTGGTCTGTAAGACGTAGTTAGGTTTGATGGTTTATTTGGTTTAATAATTGGAATAATGGTGGCTATCCGCCAGTTTTGTGGGTATGAACCTTTGAGGAAAATTGTGTTGTACAGGCAGAGTAGTCTTTCTTTGGCTGCTGTAGGTAAGTTTGAGAGCATCGGATAGGATACCCTATCAATGCCTGGTGTTTTGCCCTTAGCATTTTGTAATGCAGATTCTAGTTCGCGGAAGGTAATATCGCACTCTAGGCTTCTTGCTGATGCAGAGAGATTTGTTGGTGTGTAGGTGGCAGATATCCAATGTTGTTTATCTGCGATATAATCTGCAGAAAAATTACTATCTTGCGAATATGTAGACCAAATATTGGCGAAGGTTGCTGCAATATCAGCTGAATTCGTCAGAATGCTTTGATTTGAATTAATGAAGTTAATACGGTTGTGAGGGATTCCAGTCAAAAGTTTAATGTCTGACCATACCTTTTTGGTAGTTGATGCAGGAGAGATTTTAGCAGTGAATACTTCAAAACTTTTCCTTTTAGCCGTCTTTACAGCTTTTTTAAAGAGAGCATTTGCTTTTTTATAATTGTTCAGATTATAATCAGACATTGATATCCTGAAAGTATTCCAGTATTCATTTTTTTTGTCACGCATATGGCCAAGATCTTTGTTCCACCAAATCGGAAAAACTTTTGAAGACTTGCGTTTGGTTTGAGGAATCGACTTATTTGCCGCAGAACGAATCAGTTTTGTGAATACCGATGTGGCTTGGTTGATGTTGTCCATTGGAGTGGTGGGTAAACTTTTTAAAATTTCATTTTGAAATATATTCCAGTTTGCCCGTGAAATAATAAATTTTGGGAGATGCTTATATTTTTCAAAGTGGAAGTTTGTTTGAAGTGAGATCGATATAGGGAAGTGGTCACTACCTCTGAGAATAGAGGAAGCTTCCCAACTGATTCTGGGGGAGAGCTGGGGAGAGGATAGGGAAAGGTCGACGCACGTTAGGGAAGAGTGGGTAGAAAAATGTGTGGGGGCGCCATTGTTAAGAAGAATTAGGTTGCTGTCCAATAAGAAATTCTCTACGATTGCACCCCTTGTGTTTGATTTTCGGGAACCCCAAAGGGTATTCCACGCGTTGAAGTCCCCTGTCCACAAAACCGGAGGGGGTAGTTGGGAAAGTAAATCTTTCAAATCAGTTTCGTTAAAAACTTGCTGGGGTGGTATATACGTATTAATAATAGTAAAGCTAAAATTTAAGTTGATTTTAAGAACTATTGTTGATAGTGTGAAATTTAAATCGATAATTTCATGTGGTATGATTTTTTTTATTAAAGTGCAAACTCCTTGCTTATTGCTTTGGATGTTATGTAAATTCGAAAAATAGCCGCTGTATTGCCTAGGACAGGAAATGTTGTTACTGGGAATAACTGAGATATGTGTTTCTTGAATACAAATAACGTCTGGATTTTGCTCTTTTATGAGTAATAAGAGTTCATGATAATTGTTGTTGTACCCGTTTATGTTCCACTGGATGATTTTAAGCGTCATTAATAAGACAGAGAGAAAAAAATATATATATTGTTTAACTGTATATAGGTAGTATGTTCAGATGTCGTTTGTATTAAATTTCATCTTCGGATGTAATTGATTCTTGAGTTTTGGGAAGTACTTGAGAAAGGGAAGGAAGGGGTTCGAACGGTAGGGATTGGAATTGAGGAGACGGAGAGAATGGTGGGTTTGTTTGGTATGGTGAAGTAATTTGAGTGGATGGCTTGTATAGTGAAAGAGGTGGGCTATTATTAGTGGTGAGGTTAGTGGTGGAATCATTACAGGCAGAGAGCCTAGGTGGACTATCAAAGTTTAGTGAGCGGCGAGAGAGGTTAGTTCCGTTTGTCCGAAGAGTCGTTGAGATGTTCTTTTCTAATGCTTGAGTGGATTCCGCTATGGGCGATTTGAAAATATTAGTTTGCTGTAAAGGAGAAATGTTTTTAGATTGAGTGCTATTTTTGGTGATTTTTGGTGAATTTGATCTTTGAATGTTGCTGGGAGAACTAATGTTGTTATTGTTTATGGTGGTGGAAGAGTCAACGTTAGTGTTTGTTGTTTCGATATTTTCGTTGGAATTGGACGCTATTGAAGCATATGTGTTATTGGATAGCAATGCTGGTGTTGTTTGTTCCTTATGCATTTTTATTGCTTCGCGCATTGAACATTTGTTTATTGTTTTAATTTTTATTATCTCTTTTGCTTGTAAGAATTTGGTACAGTCTTTAGAGGATGATGCGTGTTGTTGGTAGCAGTTGATGCAAAAAATGCGTTCGCAGTCAGATGGGGCATGGGGAGGGAGGGAACAATTTACACAAAGAGGGGAACGATTACAGCGCTTTGCTGTATGACCAAGAAGTTGGCAATTTTTGCATCGCATTGGCGAAGGAATATATTGACGTACCAAAAGCTTACACCAGGCAACGTCAATTTTATTTGGTAATTTGTAGAGGTTGAATGTTAGTAACAACACCCCCGAGGGGAGCGGTTTTCCTTCAATAAACCTATTAAATTTATATACCGATACGACGCCTTGAGAGCTGAACTCGTTTACTATCTCCTCCTCTGAAACGTTGTTTAGAAATGGAGCATATATCGTTCCTTTTACCTGGTTGAGGGACTCGTGTAGAGTGGCTGATATTGAACATATGTTGGGCAGTTCTTTTACTTTCAGGAATTTTTTTGCAATATCATTATTCTTGACGAGCAGGAGTAGTTTCCCATCTCGAAGGGTAGATATGGAGTGAACGTAATCACTAATTTGTTTAATGGCACGATAAATGGCAAAGCAGGAATAGTAGGATAGGGGTTTGGTTGAGTCAGTAGCTTCCATCACTACGAATTTTGGGTCGTCAACTTTTATATCTGGGAGTTCTGGAAAATCCATAACCGAAACACTTTTACCAGTTTTACGTTTTTTTTTACCAGGTCCTGTATCGAATATGGCGAAACGATTCGCCTCGATAATTTGAGGCCCAGGGGCCATTTTGCACGAGAAACACTAATGCACACTTTTTAATATGATTCTGCGCGCGAACAGTAAAAGAAAACGTAAGAAAGAACTGATTAAACGTATATAAATGTCAGAAAAGAAGAAACCGAAAATGTGAAAAAAACACTCGAAAAACACTCGAAATGAAAAGACACGTCTTGTCGGCGCGAGAGCTAGTCGATGACTGTAACATAAATAAATTCAATATTTTAATATAGCTTTCAAGAACAGTTCTTAAGCCAATCAATATCTAAACTACAACTGAAAACATTCATTTGCAAATAACTCCAAGCATCTGCTTACTTTATACTATATGTATATCATATTTATTAAGTACTAATCATCCCCGCAGGTTAAGACTTGTCTTTAAACCAATAATGTTTTATTAATCGTACACTAATAAAATAACCCACTAGAAGTCGTGAATAACTCGCACAGAGAATGGCAGCAATATAAACTGATAATATTGCTAACCTGTGTATGTTTATACATATATATAATAGGTATATGTGTGTATGTGTTGCCCAAAAACGTACAATTTTACTTAATTAAGCTTCATAAATACCAAATGTATTTGTGTTGTGAGAGTTGTGCCTTGAGGCATGCCACATAGCAAAAACATTGTCAAAAGCCATGAGGCAAAACAAATAAAGTAGGCAACTCTGTAGGAAAAAAGGAATGTGAAACTACAAACCGAAAAGCACGAATTTGACTTGAAGCTATTGAACTATTTCTATTATTTAAATTTTTGCACAGAGAACTAGATATAACAAACTATGTATAAAACAAATATTTTTTTAACTTCGAAAAATTTCGACTTTAAGTTTACGGACTTATGAAGCTATCGTTCCAACACTACGTCTACTGCGGAGGTTGAAGTTTTCTTTTCATTCTCTAATTTTATAAAACTTTGAATATTAGTGAAAATGTTAAAGACTACATTATTGCTCAAATTTGCTAATCTTTTTCATATATGCAGAACACTACTAGTGACCTTTTTCGAAACTAGAGCAATTTCTTATGAGGCATCCACAGTCAGACTCACACATATAAACAAAAACAATAAGTTGAATTGAAAAGTAGCGAAATTCGAAAACTCATGCAAAATTAACTGGTTTTCCATGAGCGGTGAGATACTAAAAGCTATGTTGGTAGAGCTGTTGCTTATGCTGTCTGCAACACAGCAGATTCCACATAGAAACAAAAGTATATTCTAAGTGAGGACGAAGTAAATAAGTTGCCACTGACTTGCAAAACATTTAATAGCAGCAGTTGAAGTGCCGAGTGAAGTGAGAATGGGAGTGGGACTACAGTAACGAGCGATTATATAGCAACTACTATAATGTATTTATATTTCAACGAAACTTAACTACGCGCAATTGTCACTCGAGAAACTCTGACTCTAGAAATAGATTCAATGAATACTTTTGTCAATAAGAGGGGTTAATTTAGGGAAATAAGATCTCTCATCAGAAGTTGAGTCGTTGCTGATCACGCTTAAATCCTTAGAACTGAACGGTATGTTGCGTTTTTTCAAATAAAAAAGCATCTAAAATTCATTCATTTGGAATATATACGTCAGTGAACACTTTTAGGTTAAGTTATGTTGTGGAAAAGGAATCAAGTCTGTTGGATTAGAATAATTGCTTTCAATACGGACCATCTCACCTAAAGAAGCAACAAAGTTTCCAAGGATGTATATGTATTTGGTAAATTATGTGTATTACATTAGTAAAGGGGATGTAAGGACACTAAGATCAATATTTCTTTTGTTTTAACAAAATACAGAACTGGGGTATAGGTACCCATCCAATGATTTTGTTGGAGCGAATTTTAGTTCAAAGACAGAGTTAGATTGATTTATTGAGTTAATCACATAAAGAGGGCAGTGAGCTTAAAGGCAAACTTTGACAACATCTTGGGAATTATAAAAACTCTGCTTTCTACAACAACCGTGTTTTACTCTTTCTTCCTTTTGCTTCTAGGATCTATTAATTTTTTGATGATAACTGAAAAGACTGCGCAGTTATTGGTTAAATCAAAATAATTATAAGTAATCTTCTAAATATGCTCGTATATTATGTACATATAAGAACACAGCAACACAGAAATATTCACTTTTTTCTCACCAGTGTACAAATATATGTCGATAGTTGTTAATCTCGCTGCTTGACTAACATGACACACAATCCTCTCATTAGCATATCTGTTGCTGTATGAGCAGCTGTTACATTGCTCTGACTCCCGCACGCCGCATTTTGTTTCCCATCTGACTTTTGCTCTACACTTATTGTTGCCCTCCGACGCTGTGCATCGAAGCATTAATTTAAAAATAAGGGAATTTATTGTGAAATTTTATTGCACTCAATTCACTCGATGTAAGGTATGTTTCGTGTTTAGCTAATAATGGCAAATAAACCGGATTTGCGGCAGATAAAAAGCAAAACCAAAGGCAGCAGCAAAGACTGCTCAGTAGTGAGCTGCCGGAATAAACAAATGAAAGCGAATGAAGGGGAAGGGCATACACACATATGGAATATATTTGCAAAATGTTTGTATATATTTAATAGATTTTTTATTTCCTCACATGCAGAGGGTTCATGCGGTTCATTAAACCACGCAATGCGTTTTTGAAATGAACATGAATTCAAAATTTCACCACGCCGATTTCCACAGTCGCTAATGTGATTACATGCGTGCATGCGAATAAGCGTGTGTATATGTTTTGCATATATGTGCGTTCTTCTTCTTAATTGGTGTAGAAACCGCTTACGTGATTATAGCCGCGTTAACAACAGCGCGCCAGTCGTTTCTTCTTTTCTCTATTTGGCGTCAGTTGGATATTCCAAGCGTAGCCCGGTCCTTCTACACCTGGTCTTTCCAACGGAGTTGAGATCTTTCTCTTCCTCTACTTCCCCCGACGGGTACAGCGTGGAGTGTTTTCGTCCATTCGGACAACATAACCTAGCCAGCGTAGCCGCTGTCTATTTGCTGAACTATGTCAATGTCGTCGTACTTGTAAATCTCGTACAGCTCATCGTTCCATCGAATGCGATATTCGCCGTGGCCAATGCGGAAAAAACCATAAGTCTTTCGCAGAACCTTTCGCTCGAAAACTCTCAACGTCGACTCATCAGTTGATGTCATCGTCCAAGCCTCTGCACCATATAGCAGGACGGGAATTACGAGTGACTTATATAGTTTGACTTTTCTTCGTCGAGAGAGGACTTTGCTTCTCAATTGCCTACTCAGTCCAAATTAGCACCTGATGAGAGTTATCCTGCATTGGATTTCCAGGCTGTCGTTGCTGGTGGTGTTAATACTGATTGCTAAATTGACGAAATTATCTTCGACTTCAAAGTTATGACTGTCAACAGTGACGCGGGAGCCAAGTCGCGAGTTTCGTCTTGTTCTCGTTCACTGCCAGACCCATTTGTTTTGCTTCCTTGTCCAGTCTGGAAAGAAAGAAAGAACTAACGGCGCGGGTGTTGAGGCCGCTGATATCAATATTATCGTCATACGCCAGCAGCTGTACACTCTTATTAAATTATTGTACCTGCTCGACTAAGTTCTGCAGCTCATTTTCTCCAACAGCAGGTTGAAAAAGTCGCACGATAGGGAGTCCCCCTTTTTTAAAATTGAATCCCTTTTTTGATTTCGAATGATAACTGGCGAATGACGCGCATGATGTTTTGAGACTTAAGACTTTGCACATCTATACAAGAAAGAGTCAAAACCGTTAAAATATCTGCTCATCGAAATGTTCTCTCAACAACATGCGATGTGCGGGAAGTGACTCGGGGTTGTTGAAGCCAAATGTCGCCAAGATCACGAACTTCAATTTTATTTTCAAATAGTCGGTTATCATGGCGCGATAACAGTCGCCATTGAAAGTTTCGTTCTCACCCGCATCATTTTTGAAGAAATATGGACCGATGGTTCCACTGCCCTAAACAGCACATCAAACCGTTGTTTTCCTGAGCGAAATGGCAACTCTTGAATTTTTTCAAGTTGCCCTTTTTTGCATATATGGCAATTTTGCTTGTTTACATACAAGAAATGGGCCTCTTCGCTAAACAAAATTTTTACAGAACGTGAAGTTTCGTAATAAAGTACAAATGCCAAACAATACCGAACAAAAATAATACAGGTTGATAAAATCACGCGTGGTCTGTCAAAAAAAAGCTATTGAAAAAAATATCTTAACTTGGATGACTCTTTACATATATTTTATAAAGTCTCCGACATTTTCCTCGTAGCAAACTTAATATGCCCTAGTCAGGCTAGAAAAATGATATATTGTATAATCGGAAATATTTTATAGATATACTCGTATATGTAGTAATGCGATAGTAGGCACCTAGCTTGACAGTTGATGTAGAAAAGGGAAGATTTATTGACATATCAAAACTGCGTACAATAGAATATAAAAAAGGATAAACAAAATGTCAAAACGCATGGTTGCATTAAGAATTAAAAATTAATTTTTATTAATGGTATTGCCACATATATATTTATATGTATTACATAAATCTGTATTATATATAAACATAATTTTATAATATTTTGAATATAACAAAATGGTGTAGATAATACCTAATAGGCAATAGAGTAATGAATAATAGTGACAATAGGGTATAAATAACACATAATTTACTGCAGTCGACAAGAATTTTCGCGCGTTCCGTGAGGAAAAAACAACCCGTAACTCTACAGTTCTACTATCAGAACACGAGAGGTCTCAGAACTAAACTAAGTAAATTCTTAACAGCCTCAGCGTGCAGTCAATCAGATGTCTTGTGCATAACGGAATCATGGCTTCAAACGTCAATAGCGGATGGTGAAGTTGTCGACAGGTCTTATAATATCTTTAGAAAGGATAGGGATCCTATGATCAGTGGTTTTAAACGTGGAGGGGGAGTCTTCATTGCAGTAAAGCGTTCCATTCAGTCTGAGCTAGTTATCATAAACGACAACACCCTGGAACAGGTATTTATTAAAATTAAAGGTAACAATACAGATATTGTCATTGGTTGTATATATATTCCTCCCCTGTCCTCTGTTGACACATATTTGCTCCATATAGATTCGTTGTCATATATCCGTGACAAACTACCGGATGCGAATCTACTGATCATAGGTGACTATAATTTTCCCAGCAGTATATCAAGGACAGAATGCACCAAAATAATCTACGAAAATCTATCCATGCTTGGATGCCAGCAATTCAATAATGTCCTAAATAATCACCACAAATCCCTGGACTTGTGCTTCAGTAATGCTGGTATCGTGCTACGATAAACTTCACCCAGCAATAGATATTACCCTTGAGTTTAACACGCATCTTAGACCAGAAGTATCATCAAGTTATGTATTCAAGAAAGCAGATTATGACAGCTTAAATAATTTTTTCATCAGAACTAATTGGACCGATCTCTACAAAATTGATTATATAGATGATAAATTGAATTGGTTTTACCAAAAGGTGTACGAAAGCGTTGATAAATTCGTCCCGCTACACGCTAAAAAACCCAGTAACTTATATGTAAAATAAAATTAAAAAACAAGGCACACGCAATCTACAAACAAAGAAGCACAAGACTCAACTATAATAGGTTCGCCAGTTTAAGACACGAGTGTAAAGCATTAAGTGCTAGATGTTACCGGAATTATGTGATCCAGGTGGAAGACTCCATCAAGACAGACACCCAAGCCTTCTGGAAATTCATCAAGAACAAGAAAAAAAATAATACAGAGATACCGGCGAAAGTACATTGGAACAATTCAACAGCGAACACTGGAGAAGATATTAGTAACTTATTTCTCTTTGAGGGTACCTATACCTCCACTGATGCTGAATACACACAAGATTCAGAGGCCGTATATGCAGCTCCAACTAATCATGACGGCAATTTCGGAACAAACTGCAACTTATCCGACATGGATGCTACCTCTGACGTCGTCTTCAAACAGCTAACATTACTTGATATAAATAAAGGCGCAGGCCCCGATGGACTACCAAATATTTTTCTTCGAGGTTGTGCGGTAGGACTCTGTGAGCCAATATCTCATATATTTAGTAAATCGCTATCACAAGGAATTTTCCCAACATGTTGGAAAAAGTCATACGTCTGTCCAATACACAAATCTGGACATAGATCTGATGTCAAAAACTACCGTCCAATTTGCATCCAATCGTCACTAGCAAAGCTCTTTGAAAAAGTAGTCTTAACACAACTGGCAGCGTCATTGAAGGATATTATCATCACCCGTCAGCATGGGTTTGTTGGCAGAAGATCCACAACAACCAATCTGTTTGTTTATGTTAATTACATACTTGAGTCTATGAATGCTGGTACTAGTGTTCATGCAGTGTACACTGACTTCAGTAAGGCATTCGACAAAGTTGACCATGATACATTATTGATGAAACGCAAAAACTATGGTGTAAACGGCACGGCACTCAAATGGATCCATTCTTACCTAGTTAACAGACATCTTCAGGTCAGAGTTGATGGTCATCTGTCAAAAGAATACGATGTGCTGTCTGGAGTCCCTCAAGGTTCACATCTAGGTCCTTTGTTATTCAATATATTTGTTAATGATATTGGTAAACATTTCAAGTCGGAATACTTGCCGTACGCGGACGACCTTAAAATCTTCAGGACGATACATGATGAACAAGATAAAATCGGTTTGCAGCATGTCTTAGATACTCTAAACACCTGGTGTAATACCAATAAATTATACTTAAATATCACTAAGTGCGCTGTAATGTCCTTCTCAAGAGCACGCTCACTTGAAGTCATGAACTACACAATAAACGGTCAAAAACTTCAGGAAGTCATCGAAACTAAAGATCTCGGGATAAATATAGATAAAAACTTAACTTTCAACAAACACACTGATAAAATCGCCTTACAAAGTGCTTGGACTTATCATTAGAGCAGCTAAAGACTTCAGTAATGCGTCCACTCTGGTTAAACTCTTTACGACGCTAGTTCTTCCCATCTTAGAATATGGGACGGTAATATGGTCACTATTTACTGATATTCAAGTCAATAGACTTGATAAAATTCAGAAAAAATTCTGGAAGTCACTGTCTTTCTTTATAACTCGGCAAACATCAACAGCAGCAGTGGAGGATTCAATGAAAAAGTTCCAGATTAACCCTCTATTGATTCGGCGTAAACTGGCGGACTTAATGTTCTTTTATAAAGTAATGAATGGTCTCATCGGTGCTCCGGAGGTACAAGACAGCTTTAAAATGATCACAGACGGCCCAAGTCTCAGGCGCAACCGCTTTATTAGAACAACCAAATTAACTAAAAATTTTGTCATACATGGTCCCAGTAACAAGATAGCTTATTACGTCAATGACATGACTCCTCAGATCCAGTTCTTCGGAGGTTCCATCCATTCCTTCAACTTTAACCTGAGAAAACATCTGTACGACCACCACAATAGCTAAAACTCGGATTGCATTTTTTGAATTCTTTGTATTATATTTCATTTTCTCTGATATAGCGACTTAATTTATTCTTGCAATATTAATATTAATAATAACATTATTATTCCTTTTTACTGTATATTGCCGATTGGCGTTCATAAATGAATAAATGAATAAATGATATCAAATCAAACCTCACATTAAAGATAAATTCTCTCTAATGTTATGCATAAATAGTCCGTTGACCTCCTTCGATTGGTCAATGTGCAAGAAGAAGTTGAAGTGTCTTAAGTTGTAAGTTTCCGCAAAATTTAACTCATAATACATTATGTGTTTGCAGTAAATTATCCATTACCTATCCATATTTTCCATTAAGCATGTATGTATATAAGTGATCAAAATCTATCAGAAAATAGTATCTACCACTTAAAGGGCATAAATCATAAATCGTACAGATGAGACTCGAAGCAATATACGGATCTGTGTATAAATATTTATATATGATGAATGTATATAATAGCTCAAGGACATTTAAGAATTCTACAGATATTCCAACGGTTACTACATGTTTCCCCAATTGACGTCCGTACGCCAGTAGGATCCAGCTAAAATACAAATCCCTATGCTAATACCCGCTCAGCATGCCTACGACAGTTTGTCGGAATTATTGATGATATCTTATTGGCAATGATGTACTGTTTAAATAGTGGCTGCAACGATACACCAATTTTCAGCAAATAAACACCCTTTTATAAATATCTATTTGCATTCTACTTTGAATTTACAGTTTTCAGTATCACTTAGAATTGAAGAAATTACGGAAAATCACTACAATAAAACAAGAATCATTGATTTATCCAAAGTATAAAACTCCAACATTTGATTGCATAAAAGCTCGATTGAAGTGGCAGGACGTTGCTGGAGGGTGCTACGAGCGGCATGAAATAGGTACAGATGGAACTTTGTATTTAGTGCAAAAGCTACAAGTCAAAAGTTTAGCCACCTCCAGGCCCCGTACGCTGTCATCTCTCGCCAGCCATCACTTCAGTTTTCAAATGACAGCAAATCCCGGGTGTATTGTCAAATGTGACAAGGATGTTAAGTTGTGTTTACTCATATCTCATTTCCATTACAGATGTGAGCATGTATGTATAGTATGTACATGTTATATGAATTGCTGTCCATTTGTTAATATGGGATTTGTATATATTCGCGTGTGTATTTGGGATTTGCAGCTGTCAGTCACTATCGTAAGCTGTAAGAGATATGTAAAGAATTTTTTGATTTTATGCTACAGTTTTAGGTTAACAGATAAAAATTTCATATGTAATCAAACGAACTGGGACTAAATCAAAGCTTTTTATAGCTAAAGCTTATGTAGAAGAGTTATGTAAGAGAGTTAAATACGGAATCATATTTATAACATATATTTCGTAAAAAGAAGTACACAGGTTTTACTAACAGAACGGGTTAAAACTTAGTTAATAACTTAAAGTTAACGGTTAAATTTGAAAGATTAATTACATTCTGGTAATCTATTTTACTCAACTTGTTCTTATTAAACTTATATAATAATTCGCTCCTAGACCGTCTATAACTAAAAACAAAGTATGTACTCAGGAAGTAGGGTTCCTGTCTCAATTGAAAATTTAAAGCTCGTACGAAATTTACTTGGCATTAATAACAGGTAGACTAGAAATTTCAGTTAAAGTAGATATAAACAAATAAGAAAGTTTTGTTTTTCAAAAGTTCTTGTTACATCATTGGAATTGAAAGGTGGTCTTTGTCATACTTTAAATTTGTACACATATTATGGTACAATATATTTTGATTATATCTTAAAACTTAGTATTAGTAAAAATATTTATTTTGAAAGAACTACAGCTCATCTCCGGGAGCTCAAAAAAGACGTTTTGCGATGACCGCTATATCTCTGAACTGGATCTTCTGAAAATAAAAAACCAAAGAGTTTTCGGTAAAGTAATGTCAAATCTAGTAGTATAAATCAAAGGTATACGCAAAATAAACTTTTTTGACATAATTGCGGTTTCTCAAAAAAAAAAAATTTTGGCTTTAGAATAAAATATTTATCGGTGAAAAAAAATCTTCGTTTAATTACTAAAAAATATATTTAAGAAACTTGTGTTAAAGTTTAAGACTAATCGGTTTAGGTGTTTTCGAGTAATGTTGGTAACCGACTTTGAAAACACTGTTTTGAAAAAAAAACGCTTTAAAATTTGGAATCTGTACTTCCATGCACTCTGGAACTCAAATTTGGGTGTCACTTAATATTCATCGGAATGATATGAAATTTCCTGTGCTTCAAGTAAGAAAGCTAACTTCAGATGAAAGCGAAAATTTTATACTACTGCAACTTGCAGGAAACGAAGTTAGGGAAATACTTTAAGGTGTAAAACCAATCATATAGAGTTAAGTCAGACGGATGTTCGAAACCCCTAATATTAACTATGTAGGGGCTAGGCCTACTTTTTGCTCACGTATATATATTACAGTCACAAAGATACACTGTAATGAGTAAAACAAGCTCTCTTATTTTCATTGGGATAACTCACAAATTGGCCGATATATGATGGATAAAGCCCCGAAGTTCGAAAATTTATATATAAAGTATATACAAGGTGCGTTCCAAAGTAAACAGGACTTAAAAAAACAGAAAAAATCGTTTTTCGGCAAAATCAATTTATTTAATCAAAATAGTCTCCTTCTGCTTCATTGCAGCTTATTTCACAGTCCGAAAGCATGTCGAACGAGTGTTTTAGCTCGCTGGCCGGCATGACCACCAGTATGCTGATGCAAGCCTTTTGAATGGCTTCTACGTCTGCATAACGCTTTCCTATCATGGGCAAATGCATTTTTCCGAAAAGGAAGAAGTTGCACGATGCCATATAAGGTGAATACCGGGAGTGGTTAATAGTTAAAATGTGATTTTTCATCAAATAATCGGTCACAAGCGACATTCGAATGTTGAATTCCGAGCAATGTTTGGTCAGTCAATTTGTGCGAAACAAACTGTGCACACACCTTTCGTAAGCCCAAGTGTTCAAAATTGGATAAATCGATGTTTTGGAAAACAGTTTCGATGGAATTTCCGGTGATCACGGATTTTGAGTGGCCCACATATTGATCGTCATTTTTGTCCCCACGACCTCTTTGAAAAAGTTGAAACCACCGTGCACTCTGCTACGGCATAGGCAATCATCGCCATAAACTTTTTTCGATCAATTGAAACGTTTCGGTACAGGTTTTAGCAATTTCTTCTTTGTTCGAAACCCATTTTCGCACCGACAACACAAGCACACTGACACTTAAAACGCAATAACTTCACTTCCAAATCATGAAATGTCATGAAATTCTCATTGGACAATCGATAGCAGACTCTAACGCACCAGTCGACATATAGATGGCACCAACAGAGGGCGCTAGATTCAAAAAGTCCTGTTTACTAGAATTTGCAATCAAGCACGAATATACAGTTTGCTATACTCTTGTGTCGCCACGTGTCTCAGATTTGTTTATCTCGCTATCTCATTCTCTCTTCCTTTCGCACCGCGCTTATGTTCCGCTTTAAACAATTGTAACGAATTCCTTCAACATTAAAATGAATTTTATCAGCAAAAGAAAAAGCAAAAATAGAAAACAACTAAATATTGCAACAACAATAAATTGTGAAAAACATTTGCAACAATAACAAAAGCTGACATAATAAATATTGTAACATTTCTAATAATGGTAAGTGGGGCTGAGAAAAGGCGAAAAACAAATACCCAACATGCACAAACAACAACAAAAGCTATAATCGTACATTCCTGGGCTATACAACAACCGTTGTCCATCCAACATCCCCTAACTGCCACCTGCTGCGCTTACCACCTTCAAAAGTCGTTAACAGCAGGGTCCAACCACGATAAGTGGTCCATGAAAATTTCGAAAAATCACCGATTTTGAAAATTAGTATAAGCATTTGAAAGGGAACCAGACTCATACCCCGTGATATAAATATTTCAACAAAATTCTGTTTTTTTATTAAAGTTATTGAAGGTAGAAATTTGGGGCACGATAAAATTGTGAAATTATTTCCAGTACAAAATCCTGAGCAAAACACGCAAGGGCTCAGGTAAGGAAATAGTAATCCGCGCATTAGCCAAAGCACGCAGGTGTTTGGCTGAAAAATGAAAATGAGCGAAGGATACTGCGGTAAATTGCGAAGCTTACAGACCAACTAACACCAAAATAGAGCTAACTGGCTGAACTGGCTAGCGGGTGGCTAGTCGAAAATGACTGAAAGCTGCTGTTTTTGTTATTTTGGTGTTGTCATTTATTCCGTTATTGTTTTTTGTTTCAACATTGCTTCGGTGAATCGAAGGCTTAATATACCCTGTTGAGGGTATAAAAATTAAAATCACACTTACAATTACTTGCAAAATATTTAGTTTTATAGATTTTTTAGGAATTTGAATGCTCATAAAAAAGGACTCTGACAATTTTTACGCTTTGATGTGTTCTCAGAGGTCACGAAATGACACAGAAGCTCTATCGAATTGTGCTCAAACACCGCCTATACCAGGTGATTTTGCGGGTTTTCCAGGTTTTCCTTGTTGTCCGGAGTGACTAAGCACAACACATATCACATGGACTGCTAATTTGTTTTGAGACATATCGAGAGCCTTAAGTCGATGCTTTGTCTTTGCTTTTGTTAGTGCGCTCTTGTCATGTTATTCTGTAATTCTCAGTGGTAGTCGTTCTCGGTGCACCGGGAAATGGCTCACCAAAAATTCATATCAGAAGAAAACCGCTTCTCTTCTACAATCGTAGATCCGACAGCAACTGTCACTAGAATATCTTTAAAAGACAATGTCAAATCACACATTAAGTTGATTGGGATATAATTTTGCGATAAATTAGAGTCTTCTATAAAATGGCAGAAACCCCCAAAAAATTCAAAAATTATATTGCTGCAAGAATATAAATAAATATGCTCACACTTGGAGTAGAGCGCAGCAGTATTTCGACGCTGACAAAAATGTTCAAGAGAGCCAGAACTTAAGCTATTATATCAATTAAATTTATATATTACACCTACAAAGTCTATGAGCTTCAACTTTAATATAAAACAAGTAAGGAAGGGCTAAGTTCGGGTGTCACCGAACATTTTATACTCTCGCATGATAAAGTGATAATCGAGATTTCATTATCCGGGAGATTTACCGATATTTTCGGTGAAAAATTAGGTTAGGTTAGGCACTGAGCTCTTCGTGTTCGATATCAAGGACCTTGAAAAGTTATAGTCCGATCACGACAATCTTTCCACAAGGAATACCTCAGCTCAAATACCGTATTTGTGTAAAGTTTTATTCAGCTATCATCATTGGTTTCTAATGTATATATTATACAGAGAAGGCATCAGATGGAATTCAAAATAGCGTTATATTGGAAGAAGGCGTGGTTGTGAACCGATTTCACCCATATTTCGTTCATGTCATCAGGGTGTTAAGAAAATATTATATGCCGAATTTCATTGAAATCGGTAGAGTAGTTCCTGAGATATGGTTTTTGGTCCATAAGTGGGCGACGCCACGCCCATTTTCAATTTTTATTAAAAGCCTGGGTGCAGCTTTCTTCTGCCATTTCTTCCGTAAAATTTAGTGTTTCTGACGTTTTTTGTTAGTCGGTAAACGCACTTTTAGTGATTTTCAACATAACCTTTGTATGGGAGGTGGGCGTGGTTATTATCCGATTTCTTCCATTTTTGAACTGTATATGGAAATGTCTGAAGGAAACGACTCTATAGAGTTTGGTTGACATAGCTGTAGTAGTTTCCGAGATATGTACAAAAAACTTAGTAGGGGGCGGGGCCACGCCCACTTTTCCAAAAAAATTACGTCCAAATATGCCCCTCCCTAATGCGATCCTTTGTGCCAAATTTCACTTTAATATCTTTATTTATGGCTTAGTTATGACACTTTATAGGATTTCGGTTTCCGCCATTTTGTGGGCGTGGCAGTGGGCCGATTTTGCCCATCTTCGAACTTAACCTTCTTATAGAGCCAAGAAATACGTGTACCAAGTTTCATCATGATATCTCAATTTTTACTCAAGTTACAGCTTGCACGGACGGACGGACGGACAGACGGACGGACGGACAGACAGACATCCGGATTTCAACTCTACTCGTCACACTGATCACTTTGGTATATATAACCCTATATCTGACTCTTTTAGTTTTAGGACTTACAAACAACCGTTATGTGAACAAAACTATAATACTCTCTTTAGCAACTTTGTTGCGAGAGTATAAAAATATGAATTTATGGTAAATTGACTGTACCCACAGTCCATTGTATGTAAAAACCGAAGTATATAAAGGGTGATTTTTTAAGAGCTTGATAACTTTTTTTAAAAAAAAAACGCATAAAATTTGCAAAATCTCATCGGTTCTTTATTTGAAACGTTAGATTGGTTCATGACATTTACTTTTTGAAGATAATTTCATTTAAATGTTGACCGCGGCTGCGTCTTAGGTGGTCCATTCGGAAAGTCCAATTTTGGGCAACTTTTTCGAGCATTTCGGCCGGAATAGCCCGAATTTCTTCGGAAATGTTGTCTTCCAAAGCTGGAATAGTTGCTGGCTTATTTCTGTAGACTTTAGACTTGACGTAGCCCCACAAAAAATAGTCTAAAGGCGTTAAATCGCATGATCTTGGTGGCCAACTTACGGGTCCATTTCTTGAGATGAATTGTTGTCCGAAGTTTTCCCTCAAAATGGCCATAGAATCGCGAGCTGTGTGGCATGTAGCGCCATCTTGTTGAAACCACATGTCAACCAAGTTCAGTTCTTCCATTTTTGGCAACAAAAAGTTTGTTAGCATCGAACGATAGCGATCGCCATTCACCGTAACGTTGCGTCCAACAGCATCTTTGAAAAAATACGGTCCAATGATTCCACCAGCGTACAAACCACACCAAACAGTGCATTTTTCGGGATGCATGGGCAGTTCTTGAACGGCTTCTGGTTGCTCTTCACCCCAAATGCGGCAATTTTGCTTATTTACGTAGCCATTCAACCAGAAATGAGCCTCATCGCTGAACAAAACACGCGCGCGAAACACATTTCGAACCGAACACTGATTTTGGTAATAAAATTCAATGATTTGCAAGCGTTGCTCGTTAGTAAGTCTATTCATGATGAAATGTCAAAGCATACTGAGCATCTTTCTCTTTGACACCATGTCTGAAATCCCACGTGATCTGTCAAATACTAATGCATGAAAATCCTAACCTCAAAAAAATCACCCGTTATGTATGTATACATGGGCAATTGCTTTGTACACATATTTTACGAATGCACTTTTTCACACGAAGCAAAACATTGGCGTTCTTTGCTGGCATCAAACCTTAATACGCTTCCATTCACAAACAACACAAAAAGGCAGTAGTGGTAGAGCATAACAGTAATAACAAAGAAAAAAGTTTAAAAGAAATATGAATTAAGACGTGAAACAAAAGCAGCAGCAAAAATGGATGGTTGAAGCTGGCAGAAGTCAAAGAAAGCAAATTTCCTTGCGCCTGCATCACGTTGCCACGTGCCATAATAAAACGGCTTCAATATTATTGTTTCTTCTTTTCCTTCATCATCACTTCAGTTTTTTAGTACATGGAAAGCAGCGCTGCGGTTGGCAGAATGTAAAATGGCTTTGCAAACCAAATCTGGACAAAAGATAAATGCGAACATGCGGTTGAGATGGCAAGAGAAGATAACAAACATGGGAATGAACAGCAGAAAAAATATGTGCCAACGAAATAAAGCGAATGAACTAACAACAAGTACGCACACAGAAAAAAGGATTTTCATTAAAGGAAAATAGTCCAAGGAAAAAATAGCAAAAGCAATCATGAAATACGAATCGCACCACCAGCAGCAAATTCCATGGCTTCCCAGCAGCTTGTGTTTGCGGCATGCAGCAAGCCTAGTATTTGACCGAAAGAGCATCAGGCATTTTGTCAACTTTGGCTTTCTTTTTGAATGCATTCAATGAAGAAATAAGCAAACAAAAATTGAAAAAAATCTGCCTTACCATGCTGCTGTACTCTATATTGTTTTTTTTTTTTCATTTATTCCGTTTGCAGCGACATTCCGCTTTGTTTTCAATAATAATTGCATGTTAAGCTGCACTTCTATAGCTTGGTTCTAGCAATTAAACAGTGCATGCAAAAATATGACGGACATACAATGCATGCGAGTATATAACGATGTTATGTGCAACATTTACGGCGGCAGCTCTAAAATTGGAAAGGAAAGTTCTAATTTTACACAAATCTAGCAAAAAACATGAAAGCAAAACTGCATTCGAGCAATTACTAAAACAATTAGTTGAAACAACAGGTTTCAACTGAATTTAGAGAGCGGTGAATATTTTCACAAAGTTGATGATCTTTTGGAGACATAATAAATTATATATATGGTGAAAGCCAAAAATTGTAAAGATGAAGAAAATAATAGAAAATAAGCGATGGTAATTTTTTTCCAAAAACATTATACAGAAAGTATATAAAAGTACACATAATATTGGGGAAACAATCAGGAGATATAAATATAAATAAGTTTACGTCGATAGCAAAGGAGAAAAATTTGGCTAGGTACTTTAGATTATCTTAGGTTAGGTAAATAAACTGATTTCTCATGATGCCACAAATATACAGCTAAAGACGCTTGTCTGTTGTGATGCCAAAAATTCTGAGGTATGAATCAAAAATACTGTGAAAAAACGTCTGGAGCCTGTCATAAAACTTTCAATTCGATTCAGGTTAGTAAAAAGTGGAGAAAGTGCATCTTTTGCTATCTTGATGGCTACCACTTCGATTTCAAAGACACTGACGGGGTGACGCAAGAATTGGTTATGAGCATCTCATGGAAGACTCTCATGGGAGACTCTCCAACCTTCCCCTTAAGCTTAGGTCCATTGACGAAAACGCTCATTGCGCCTCCCACATATCTCTTGGAACAATGCACGCGGAAAAGTTACTTGGTCTAGTATTTTTTGAAAAACATAACTTTTATTGGATTGATTACAACGATTTAACTTTGACCTCTTATATACACCATTAGAATAGGAAACTAACGTAAATGATGGCCATATTTTTAGATTAGGTAGGTAAGGTAAGGAAGAATCCAGTCTGAAGTGTCATTTGTTCAAGTAACTAATATACTACAATTACCAATTTTTTTTTAATATCATCTATTTCGAAATTCGAAACCTAATATTTCAACTTTGGCGGCTAACTTTGAAGAAACGTGATTACCTTATAACCTATGACTCAATCTCGTGAAATAAATTGCTTTGGTGCAGTATCAAACCAAGTCTTGTTCAGTGTTATGTAATCTAGATTTGAAAATTTGAACAAATTTAAATAATTATTATAAGTAAAATAGGCAATAATTAATGTAGAAAAAGCAGCATGTATTGTTCCAGCAACTCCTCATACCATTTCATACATTTAATAAGCAATACAAAGTTCAACGTTTCATCTACCACATTTAAATATTCTGGTTATTCAGCAAATATGAATGAAATCAACTATATCTGCGATCACTAAGAGTGGACAAGTGACACCGAACAAACTAACCAAAGCCGTACAATATTGTATAATTCTTTCGAATACAAACGTACTAACAGACTAATCCTTAATATACGCTCATTTCAAGAGGTGCTTGTTGAAATTTCATCTAAGGAATAAACGTTTTTATTTCTAGGCAAGAAATGGAGTATAAAGAAGAATGATATGTCAGTGAAAGTGCCACATGCAAAGTTAACCTCTCACACACTCCTACTCGAAGCAATTCTTCGTATGTGATGGGTTTGAGTACATATTTCAGTAGCAATTTTCACTTTCATCTGATCTGCATAACAAAAATCATCATCTCACACTCAAAAGCAAATATGCATACGAATTGATTTTGTAACAGCAGATTTTGGCCAAAATGGAAATGGGTATCCAATTGTCAGTTAAACACTCAAACACACACCAAAATATGTATGTAAGTATGGTTTGTGGGTAGTCTCAGTCGGAATATTGAATAAAAGTGTAGTTATGTTTACACATACACATATGTATATGAAAATTCCTTTTTGCACACGGCACATCTATTCATCGTAGGTGTTTAACTTTGTAACAAATAGATACATACGTGTCTCTATTTGTACTTTAAATTGTCCAAATCTGGTTATCATGCACATTTGAAGTAAAAACACCGCATCACTTTAGTGTGTAGAATAAAATTTAGTGTATTAAAGAAATACTTAAATTTATATAAATGTTCCTTTCCTTAAACTAAATGTCTCAATTGTTTAGGCAACCAATGCCGTGTATGAAAATAGCGCGCCAGATAACTTGCGGTTGAAGTTCAAAAACTGTAGCGCGCGGAATTGGTGTCGCAAACGAATATTGGTGGCAAAAATTGGTAGCGAATATAGTAGCGTGAGGAGTCGCAATTTATCTTTTTTTAACTTTCATAAGCGCTAGTTCAGCTTTTGTTTTAGTTATTGATTTATCGCGTTTTTAGTAGTTGTGAACAAAATCATTATGTGGGCGTTGTTATCATACAATTTTAAATATCTTCACGCTGTCGCGAAAAGTATTGGATCGCTCTTTTCACTTTCCGTTTTGACGTCGTTTTATTTGATAGCTGTCGACAAATTTCACTTTCCTGTCGCGTGTTAATACTTTTTTCGACCAGAGAAGTTCTTTGTCCATAATTTTCTTTCTCATTCAGGTAATTAACCACCACTGTTATCGACTTTCAAAAATTCCGAGTGATGGAGCAATTCAAAGCTTCTATAGCTCATTTTCTTAACCATTAAGTATCCTTTTGCGAGGCATTTTCCGATTATCTAACACATTTTACAAAATTAATTTATAACTCTAAATAAACACTGATCGGTTTTCAGAGCATTCTAACTAACTTCTTTATTCTCTATTCACTATCCATTTGTTAAAACGTAACAATGCTGCAATATGTTCCTGGTATGTATATATTTGATATCACATTATCGCAAAATTCAGTGCAAACGCAGATAAACACTTACATGTGATTCCCTGAGCATATGTGTGCTGGAAATGTGATCGATTAAAAGCTCATTGAACAAATTAATTGCTTTTTGGCAAATGCTCCTAGAAGTTTTGAGGTTTAATTTTTTGCCATAAAACCAAGATTCGCAAGCAACAAGCTATTATTTAGCAATTTAAGCTATGCTAAATTAACATGGGATTTTTTATATATTGTGTCAATCAAGTAAATTTAAAACTTTCAAAACAATCATATTCTAGTCATTTTTTTTGTTCCACAAATAGATCTTTCTGACTATAAAATCATTTCTATAAATGTTGTGCGCAGTTAAATTTTTACCATACATCAAAAGTACTGAGCATTCATACAAGAGATCTTTACATTCTGTGTTTCTCATACGACATGGTGTACTATGAGAATACAGTACATAACTTTATCTGCATATAACTATTAAAGAAATGTTTTTGTGAAAAAAACATCCAGACCTTTGTATCTGTTTTAGAAATAAAAAATTATTGGAAACCCCCATTTAAATACATGAGAAAAAAATCACTTAGGCAGAATTAAAATAGAACAAAAAGGAACAGATTCTGTTGGGGGAAGTTGCAAAAATATAGTCAGCTTTGGAATAACGGATGCCCCAATATATATGGATGTGAGTGCAACAATTATTTAATCATGCAAATGCAATGGGAGGATGGAGTCATGTGTAGAAGTTCACGCAAGTGAGGAAAGTTCTCTGATTGCCATTCACTTGGGAGTGGCCAGAAACGATTCTTTTACATGTGACTCAAGCAGCTCACGACTTCCGGTCTTTGACCAAGTATCCTCTGGGTAGCCTAAGAACATCCGTTTGAAGGCGAGCTAACGTGAGAAGGCGAAGCATCCCCTGCATAGGGTTGTGCGCTGGGTTTGGGACCCGCCACGTAAAAAAACACCCCCAGTGAAAAGTCATAACCAGCCTCGGATGAGAGACCCCCCTTTTGATGACGACCATGGCAAACGAAATAAGGACTACGAATTGAGGGCATGCACCTGGAATGTCCGGTCCCTTAATTGGGAAGGTGCCGCTGCCCAGCTGGTTGATGTCCTCGTGAAAACAAAGGCTGACATCACCGCCGTCCAAGAAATGCGATGGACGGGACAAGGACAGAGACGAGTAGGTCCTTGTGACATTTACTACAGTGGCCATATAAAGGAGCGCAAGTTTGGTGTTGGATTCGTGGTGGGAGAGAGACTCCGTCGCCGAGTACTATCATTCACTCCGGTGAATGAACGTCTAGCCACAATCCGCATCAAAGCGAGGTTCTTCAACATATCGCTGATTTGCGCCCACGCCCCGACGGAAGAGAAGGACGATGTGACCAAAGATGCCTTTTATGAGTGCTTGGAGCGCACTTATGTGAGATGCCCCCGTCACGATGTAAAAATCGTGCTTGGCGACTTCAACGCCAGGGTGGGCAAAGAAGGTATCTTTGGTACTACGGTCGGTAAATTCAGCCTCCACGACGAAACTTCCCCAAATGGGTTGAGGCTGATCGACTTCGCCGGGGCCCGAAATATGGTTATCTGTAGTACTAGATTCCAGCATAAGAAGATCCATCAAGCTACCTGGCTGTCTCCGGATCGAAAAACTACCAACCAGATCGATCATGTTGTGATAGACGGAAGACACGTCTCCAGTGTTTTAGATGTGCGTGCGCTCCGAGGTCCTAACATCGACTCGGACCACTATCTTGTTGCAGCTAAGATTCGCACCCGCCTCTGTGCAGCAAAAAACGCACGACAACAAACACAAGGAAGGTTCGACGTCGAGAAGCTGCAATCACAACATACAGCCGAACGATTCGCTACTCGGCTTGCACTCCTGCTCTCTGAGAGCACTCGTCAACAACTCGGTATAAGGGAACTGTGGGACGGCATTTCAAACTCTTTACGTACAGCTGCAACCGAAACCATTGGTTTTCGGAAAGTGCAAAAGAACAGCTGGTACGACGAGGAGTGCCGTGTCGCAGCGGAGAGAAAACAGGCTGCCTACCTCGCAACGTTACGATCGACCACAACACGTGCGGGATGGGATAGATACCGAGAGTTGAAGAGGGAAGCGAGACGCATTTGCAGACAGAAGAAGAAAGAGGCCGAAATGCGTGAGTACGAACAGCTCGATAAGCTGGCCGACAGGGGTAATGCTCGAAAATTCTACGAAAAGGTGCGGCGACTTACAGAAGGTTTCAAGACCGGAGCATACTCCTGTAGAACCCCCCAAGGTGATCTAGTTACCGATGCCCAGAGCATACTTAAATTATGGAGGGATCCATCCAACCAACCAACCTGCTGAATGGCAGTGATAGCACAACACCGGGAGAAGGCGAACCCGATTCCCCAATCGATGACGATGGAGCAGACGTTCCATTGCCCGATCATGAAGAAGTTCGAATAGCAATTGCCCGCCTGAAAAACAACAAAGCGGCAGGGGCCGATGGATTGCCGGCCGAGCTATTCAAACACGGCGGCGAAGAACTGATAAGGAGCATGCATCAACTTCTTTGTAAAATATGGTCGGACGAAAGCATGCCCAACGATTGGAATCTAAGTGTGCTCTGCCCAATCCATAAAAAAGGAGACCCCACAATCTGCGCCAACTACCGTGGGATAAGCCTCCTCAACATCGCATATAAGGTTCTGTCGAGCGTATTGTGTGAAAGATTAAAGCCCACCGTCAACAAACTGATTGGACCTTATCAGTGTGGCTTCAGACCTGGTAAATCAACAACCGACCAGATATTCACCATGCGCCAAATCTTGGAAAAGACCCGTGAAAGGAGAATCGACACTCACCACCTATTCGTCGATTTCAAAGCTGCTTTCGACAGCACGAAAAGGAGCTGCCTTTATGCCGCGATGTCTGAATTTGGTATCCCCGCAAAACTAATACGGCTGTGTAAACTGACGTTGAGCGGCACGAAAAGCTCCGTCAGGATCGGGAAGGACCTCTCCGAGCCGTTCGATACCAAACGAGGTTTCAGACAAGGTGATTCCCTATCGTGCGACTTTTTCAACCTGCTTCTGGAGAAAATAGTTCGAGCTGCAGAACTCAACAGAGAAGGTACCATCTTCTATAAGAGTGTACAACTGCTGGCGTATGCCGATGATATTGATATCATAGGCCTCAACACCCGCGCCGTTAGTTCTGCTTTCTCCAGACTGGACAAGGAAGCAAAAGAAACGGGTCTGGCAGTGAACGAGGGCAAGACGAAATATCTCCTGTCATCAAACAAACAGTCGTCGCACTCGCGACTTGGCACTCACGTCACTGTTGACAGTCATAACTTTGAAGTTGTAGATAATTTCGTCTATCTTGGAACCAGCGTAAACACCACCAACAACGTCAGCCTAGAAATCCAACGCAGGATAACTCTTGCCAACAGGTGCTACTTCGGACTAAGTAGGCAATTGAGAAGCAAAGTCCTCTCTCGACAAACAAAAACCAAACTCTATAAGTCACTCATAATTTCCGTCCTGCTACATGGTGCAGAGGCCTGGACGATGTCAACAACAGATGAGTCGACGTTGCGAGTTTTCGAGAGAAAAGTTCTGCGAAAGATTTATGGTCCTTTGCGCGTTGGCCACGGCGAATACCGCATTCGATGGAACGATGAGCTGTACGAGATATACGACGACATTGACATAGTTCAGCGAATTAAAAGACAGCGGCTACGCTGGCTAGGTCATGTTGTCCGGATGGACGAAAACACTCCAGCTCTGAAAGTATTCGACGCAGTACCCGCCGCGGGAAGCAGAGGAAGGGGAAGACCTCCACTCCGGTGGAAGGACCAAGTGGAGAAGGACCTGGCCTCGCTTGGAATATCCAATTGGCGCCACGTAGCGAAAAGAAGAAACGACTGGCGCGCTGTTGTTGACTCGGCTATAATCGCATAAGCGGTGTCTACGCCAATTAAGAAGAAGAAATGCAATTACATAGGTAAGGCATGTGAGTCAGCAGTGGGCCGACGCTTGTATTTCGCCTGCGTTTAACTGTATTAATCTTTGTCGAATAACACTTCACTGAGCACACCACTACATGTTTGAATGTACGCAACTATATAGATATGTATTATATTGTATGTGAGAATTCATTTTAGTGGGAACTCGCTGAGTTGAGTTGATTGCCGTCAAGTTGAATAGATTTTGATGTAGCGCGTGACACTGAACCCTATGAATTGAGAGATACCGAATATCCGTAGCGATAATATGCATTATGTCGTCTGAAGTTTTGATTTATTTTTTGTAGTTGTATGGTATTGTATTAAGCGATTTGCGACCAACTACTGTATGCCTTAGACATAGCGAAGTGGAGGTGTCTACTTTATGTGCATTTGTCAATTTTTATTGATTCCACATATATACTGAAAACACAGAGCATTACATGAGTGGACATACATACTTACACATCCGCATATACACTTATACTCATACGCTCATGCAATCGCTCTCCATTATCCGATTATGCCACGCCAATAAATGCTCGTAACTTTATGGATGTGAAGTATCTCAACAAATGTAAAGTAAATTTATTCATTGTATAAGGGACATACGCGCATTCTAATAATTGGATTACTTTGTTTAAATAAATTCAACGATTTCCCCGGCTGTCGAACTTTCATTTCCGCCTAAAATGAAACGAATCGTGAATCAGCAACTACAAATGGGGCGCACACAATAATTTTTTGTGCGCATTGTGCGAACTTTTTTCCATTACCGTTCCATGGTGTGGCGACCCCTTCTTGTTAGCACGTGTGTCCTTGTGTGTGTTGTAGCTACTCGTAAAATTGACCGAATTTCAGTTACAGTAATTGTTGCAACATTGTCGTGGCAGACATTCTCATTTTTCACAGCTAATTTTTTCCACTTTATTTAGGTGTATTTATGTTGTAAGCTTATAACATGAAAACCACATAAATCCACTCATACACCTGCAGTTTGCCTTTCAATCTCCTTCAGTAAAGTGGCAGTGCCTCAAGCGGCCGTATTCGGAGTTGCCCAAGTTTAAATTGGACACCTCACATTCAATGTGATGGCTGAAATGTTGCAGCTTTTCTAGTTTTTTTACATAAATTTACAAACGCCGCACCACACTTATCCCACGCTCTTTCACTCTTTTTACTTTTTTGATTTATATAAGGGGTTAGGGGTGGTCAGAGGCACGAAAAAATGAGAGTTTTCAGTATTTTTTTTTGCTACTAAATCATGTTAATAATCCCGGGCTTGATAGAAGGATTTTTTTTTTTTTTTATTAACAAAATGGCGGCCTCAGGAAATTTTTTTCTAAGTTTTTGCGAAAAAATCAACAGTTAATTGGTCTTACATATCGAAAATTTCGAAAAAATAAAAATCCTTCGATCAGGCCCGAGCTTATTATGTATTCTAAAAGCTGTATAAATTTCATTAAAATCTACTGAACGGTTTTCGAGTTACAGTTGTCACCGTTTCAAAATACATAGTTTTGAGAAAAACGCGTTTAAAGTTTCACACTAGCGCTTTGAAGTGCCCGAGCTCTCTTTCTTATTTCTCGAATAACTCAAAAACTAATTATCGGATCAACGTGAAATTCTCAGGGAATATTTTTAGGATATTACACTTAACGAAAAAGCGAAAAAAAAATTTTAAATTCTAACTACCCCCAACCCCTTAATGAGTTGCTGCTTGCTGACTGCCATGCGCGCGTACAAACTATTTGGTTGCATTAGTTTTTGCGAACGCGGTGCTATATACTATAGTTGCAGCCCGTCTTTTTTAACTTTTGACTACAGTTTTTATAGCAACAATTTGATTGACAGATTTTATTACGAATACGTGGTGTGAACGGTAAGAGGGAGACAAAACGATGCTGTCATCTTTATATTTGCAAACAAATATACATTTTTTTCGTTTTTAGGTGGTGACACGACAACATGCACGCGTTGAAATTGCGAAATGTCATTGCTCAAAGTGGAAATGACAGGAAAGTGATAGCATATCGCCAATTTCGAAATGGCGGGAGGGGGCTGGTACCGAAAAGCAACCTCAGAAACGGGTGTTGACAGGTATGGTAACGATCAAACTGGTGTTATATTTATGAGCTTAAAGCGAAATAAATTCGAGCCACTATAAATATTCGCCCCAATCCATACACAACCCCTGATATAGTTATTGAAAAATAACGAGCAAAGCAAATGTGTGAAGCTATTAATGCAAAATACTGGAAATTTATCACATACATTTTCACACACTCAAAAAAGTTATAGTAACAGGAAAACTATAATGTGAAATCTTTGAATATATAAAGGGCGTGGGTCAGAAAGTCGAGAACTATAACGGGAAGATGGCACCTACAATTCCTTCAATAATGTTGAACAATACGTTTCCTTTTACGGTTTCATACAGGCAGAGATTGGATTGCTGAATATGCGTATCTTCGAGAGGCTTTGTGCTCGTGAACACGTATACTGAGGGAAAAAAATAATAAGACATTTTAATTTAAATTTGGCACGTAAACTTATTCCTCAAAATATTCTTACCTATATTGGCATGACTGTCAGTAACATCTGAGCCAAATTCATAGCACAATAATCAGTAGTGATACGCTTGTTTTTCTGAAGTACATAAAAGTGCTTTCGGCGATTTTTACGGTGAGTTAAATTAGACATCATTTGGTCTTTGCTCCAGGATAATGCACTGTCGCATACTGCATAGATTCGTGAGCTTTTCAACCAATATAGTTCCGCAACCTTGACTTCTTCCAATTCAGCAAACTCAAGCGTCAATTCCCAAAAACCGTTTTAAGTCAATTGAAGCCATTAAACGTTAAATAACTTTAACAACTATTTCGAGCATTGGAAAATCATTAGCACGGGCGTATTGGATCTTTTTAAGGTAGACGACATGAATGTTGAAGAATAGATTAAAAATTTTAAAATTTTGAATAAAGTCTTAGTATTTTTTACTCAAAATAATGTCGTTCCCTTGTTTTATTCTACAAGCAAAGCAATATCGGCTAGTAAATAGAGGGCGGACCGATTTTTGGCAGCTAAAATCAAGAAGCGCTGCGGTAATTGTCATGGCGAAGAGGTATCTGGAACAACAGGACGCGACTGGAACAAAACCAACGGACAAGAGACAAAGGCACACGATAGAAAAGCCTCTCTTGGTAAATGACCGCAAACAGAAGCTTCCTTAACTTTTATTTAAATCGCTAAACTCGGTGACTCAATAGAGTTTGGCGTGTTCGATTGCTGCAGGGAGCTGCAGCCATCTCCCGAGAAGAATGAAAGAGTTTTCTTAAATGTTATCTGCAGAAACCCAAGTCTACTCCCAAGCAGATAGGTTAGGAGGAGATGGCCAAACACTTAATGGAGAACGTCCCGGTCATATCGGCCATAACGAGCTCTTTGTCGATTAACCAATCCATTTGTAGTATGGAATGACGGTTTGGAAACGTGCTCGTAAACGCTGAACTAGAGTTTCTAAAAGGAAGAGTTGAATTCATTCAGGTCAATATTCAACATGCCAATGAGGTATGGAGCTATACGGAGCCGATATTGGCCTGATCCAGAAACCATAGCTGAGTTGTAACGGTATGTGGAAACTAACTAACAGGGTCTAATTGGTGCAATTTGAATTTAAGGGGCTATACCAGTGTGACACTTTCAAAAAAAAAAAATTTTATTTGCTTTTTGGATACTTCATATTTCCATAAATATCCTGTGAAATCGGGAAGGTCGCATCTTCGTCGTTTTTGGAAGGCAGCGTTCTAAAGAGCAACCGCTCACAGGAATAAATCGGATAGTTGAAACTTTAAACGCGTTTTTCTAGAAACGATATTTTTCAAAATTGCTGGCGTCATAATTCAACATGAAATTAACCGATCGACTTCAAATTAAAACTGGGTATAGTTGAATAGATTTGCTATACAATAGACTACGATCTTTTTGATTGGTTGAAAATTGTCAATTTGGCATTAAAAATACGACCATTTTTTTTGTAAAAAAACTAATTTTTTTTCAAAATTACACCATTTTCTTGATTTTTCTTAATTTTTGATATTCAAAGATCGTAATTCACTGTATAGGAAATATTTTTAAGTTTAATAAGTAAACTTCTCAATTATTTTTGTTTGAGCTACTCATTCGGCCGGAATCATGCCAGCAGTTGGGACTCTTTGTTTTGGCACCTCCGAAGAGAGCCCATAACTCTCTAGTTTTTCAACATTTTTGTAAAAAAAAACCCTAAAATACAGCTGAAAATATAGCTTATTACGTTCAAAGAAGTTTGAAATATTCAATCGCGTACTTTCTCTTAAAAAATTTCACGAAAATCGCCTTTTTCATGCGTCACAATAATGTAGCCCCTTAAGTTATTTATTTTACCTAACTTCATCACGACTGATGTGATGACGGTAATATTGGAATGCGACACCGGAGAAATCAAGCAAATATCAGCATATATGCCACCAGACTATGAGATGAACCACCCCCTTATTGCCGGGGAAAATCTTGGATGAGATGTTGTGACAAGCAACCGGTTTAAAAATTGGTTCCGACACCAATTCGCGAAACTCAATTTGGACATCTCGGATATCAATCACAGAGGTGAAAATTTATTGTCAAAAAGTATATATCGTGTTGTAAGGGTATGTCAGTGAACACTGCCTACTTTACTACCAATTTTCGCATCATTATGCCTGCAGCCGTCAGATGTGAACTATTTATGATTCCCTCTAAATAGGACACGCTGCGAAAACATAGCCAATGTTTGGTAAAGGGTCTTAGCGAACACCACACTTGCAGGGAATCTCAAGAGCGTTCAAAGAGCCGCGTTCATTAGCACGTATAGCGCATTAAGGAACTCACCATCCATGCCAGTTTTTGTCATTCCGCATTTACCCAGAAAGGGTGTGGTCCCGACAGTTGCTATCAAACTCAGGAAATATGCATTTCTAAACGAATGGCTTTTGCTTGCAACACTTCACCCAGAAAGGGTGTGTACCCGACAGTTGCTATCAAACTCAGGGAATATGCATTCCTAAACGAATGGCTTTTGCTTTGCTCATATACTTGCAACACTTCACGCAAATTTGGCTTGAAATCAGCTCTGTTGCAAAATTTTCTTGGCCCAAGCTCGATGGTAAGAGGTCCAGTGAACTCTTTTCTCACAAAAAGACTTGTCTATCTCTAGTTGTAGGGCTTCTAACATACCTTTCACAAGCTCGAGTTATTTCTTTGTATTTCGAATTTTGGACAATTTATTTTGTAGTAAAGTTTTATACCACTTCTGAATGGCTTGGTCCCCATTTCTGAAAGTTTTACCTGTAGGTACTCAGAAATTGTCAAACACTACAGTGAGAATGATGCATTCGTAAAGAATTAAGAGATTTGTGACCAGGACTATTTTTAGAACAAATCTGCATTATAGCTAAAAGAAACTTGTAGTAGCAACATGAATATACTACGTTTATCGGAAATCCACATCTTTCGGAAAAATATATATATATATTATACTTAAGTACTCGAAAGTGAAAAAGCTCAAAATAATAGCACTTTGTATCTGCCTTTTTAATGCATTGCCGTTTTAAGGCTTGTGGTTTTTGTAATTGTTGTATTTATCGTTCTGTGTATTGTCGCTTTTCTCGCTATGCTATATATTCGCTGCTCTTAATGTAGACAATTCACTCACACACAGAGGGCATAAGTTATGCTCACACAAGAAAATAACAAACAAAAATAAAAAAATGTTGCTGCAGCAAAAGTTAACATCATCTCCCTGTTTGCTACGCCCATCCGTTGCCTAAGCAGCTGAGCTCGCTGTTTCCCCCTTGCTTTTTTGCAGCTGTTCAGCGGTGCGTTCAAGCTCTACCTTAGAGCGCAAGTATTAAATTCAATCAACTAAGTGGCTAGTAAGCAGACTTAAAGGTCACATGTGGGATATTTAAGTCCAAAACTATTATACAAGTCCTTAGATCTCTGAAGTATAGTTAATTTTTAGGCAACAAAAGAAGCACTTATAGCCTAAGACACTGAGTTCAATTTTCAAATAAATTGATATCGTATTTTTCTCGTCAAAACTTTAATAAAGCCTTTCATACACACTGTATGCGAACCTTAGAAGTGTTTTTGCATAACTTCGTTTACATATACATACCATATGCGCGATTATAAAAACACTATTTCCCAGTGTGAACACTATGAAACATCAATAATAAACGCACTTGCTTTTAGGTGCAACATTACTACATAATTTACGGTTATACTTTAATTGTATACAATATTATACAAGTTTATTGTTGGCGTCTTGCTCGCAGCTATGCAACCTAAAAGGTACCTCATGCATATACATATACTTTTATTGTTATGTAATTCACGCCACCGCCGTCAAACTTCTGGGTAGTAGTGGGTAGTGGAAAATGCAACGCTGCTTAGATTGCACTCGGTCAAGCGAAGAGAATGGAAAGGAGCGGCTGTATTGCTTAGTTGGTAAACTGGTTGTAGTTAGGTGCATAGCAAAGCCAGCAGATGGCGTAAGCGACCAGCAATAGCAGCAGGAGCATCGCAATATTGTTAGCCAAGCGCTAAGTGAATCAGCCGCTTGCCGACAGGGCAAGTTTTATTTAATTTTTATTGCTATTACTTTTAGTTTTTAATTTGTTCATGCATTGTGCTAACTGTATTACTATCACAGCTGGTAGAAAGGCCGTTACAAATAAGCAGCAAATAAGCTGCCACTGAGAGTCGCCAATTAAAGTTTGCCCACTTAATTAGCGTGTTGATCATTTTTAGCTTCATACAGAAATAATTTATATTGAACAATAACTTTGTTAAAACATTAAAAAAATTTAGAATAATCCATCACTCACACTACTGTTACACCATCATCTCGAGTTTATTGATAATTTTAATACGAGTATATTATTACGAATACCGTGACTTTGCGCAAAAACTCGAGTGTACTAGCCGCTTGAGAGTTTGACATCAAGCAATGGCCACAAACACGGAAAATGCAAAAATTTACATTTAAATTCCGAGTAAAAAATTACACTTTTTGTGGGGTTTTTAAAGATACAAACACGTTTTGGAACCGTATTTTGCTCTACTCTTGAAATAATATTGTAGAATGCACCGCTTCAACAGTTTTCATCAAACAAGTCCACAATCATCGGAATGGAGGGAAAAAAACGAACCGAAACCAAAAAACCACGCCAAGCCGTCCAAAAATCAAGGCTACGTTCATTGTTTTTTTTCCGATATTTTTGGTATAATGTAGCATTAATTTATTTCGGAGGGACAGACGATAAATAAAGAGTTCTATTGGGCCATATTGAAGCGTTTGCGTGGACACATCCGACGAAAATGACCAGAATTGTGGAAGAAATTCTTCTTCTTCTTTACTGGCGTAGACACCGCTTACGCGATTATAGCGCACTAGTCGTCTCTTCTCTTCGCTACGTGGGGCCACTTGGATATTCCAAGCGAGGCCAGGTCCTTCTCCACTTGGTCCTTCCAACGGAGTGGAGGTCTTCCTCTTCGTCTGCTTCCCGCGGCGGGTACTGCGTCGAATACTTTCAGAGCTGGAGTGTTTTCATCCATCCAGACAACATGACCTAGCCAGCGTAGCCGCTGTCTTTTAATTCGCTGAACTATGTCAATGTCGCCGTATATCTCATAAAACTCATCATTCCATCGAATGCGATATTCGCTGTGGCCAATGTGCAAAGGACCATAAATCTTTCGCAGAACTTTTCTCTCGAAAACTCGCAACGTCGACTCATCGGTTGTTGTCAACGTCCAAGCCTCTGCACCATATAACAGGACGAGAATTGTGAGCGACTTATAGAGTTTGGTTTTTGTTCGTCGAGAGAGGACTTTGATTCTCCATTGCCTACTCAGTCCGAAGTAGCACCTGTTGGCAAGAGTAATCCTGCGTTGGATTTCCAGGCTGACATTGTTGGTGTTGTTAATACTGGTTCCTAAATAGACGAAATTATCTACAACTTTAAAGTTATGACTGTCAACAGTGACGTGGGAGCCAAGTCGCGAGTGCGACGACTGTTTGTTTGATGACAGGAGATATTTCGTCATCACTTTGGGAGGTTCTACAAGAGTATGCTCCGGTCTTGAAACATTCTGTAAGCCGCCGCATCTTTTCGTAGAATTTTCGAGCATTACCTCTGTCGGCCAGCTTATCAAGCTCTTCATACTCACGCATTTCTGCCTCTTTCTTTTTCTGTATGCAAATGCGTCTCGTTTCCCTCTCCAACTCACGGTATCTATACCATTGCGCACGTGTTGTGGTCGATAGTAATGTTGCGAGGTAGGCAGCCTGTTTTCTCTCCGCTGCGACACGGCACTCCTCGTCGTATCAGCTGTTCTTTTGCACTTTCCGAAAACCAATGGCTTCGGTTGCAGCTGTGCGTAAGGAGTTTGAAATGCCGTCCCACAGTTCCTTTATACCGAGTTGTTGGCGAGTGCTCTCAGAGAGCAGGAGTGCAAGCCGAGTAGAAAATCGTTCGGCTGTCTGTTGTGATTGCAGCTTTTCGACGTCGAACCTTCCTTGTGTTTGTTGGCGTGCGTTTTTTGCTGCACAGAGACGGGTGCGAATATTGGCTGCAACAATATAGACGACAAAGATAGGACTCCAAATTTGTAGGGAAATGACTTAGATCGAGGTATAATGAAGATACATGCAAGGCATACATATTTATAATTGACCTATCTGCGATTCAGTAGAAAGCAATAAACATCTTTAAGTAACTCTTGAATGCACCACCTCCACACTGTTATCGAAAGCAAAGCTAAAAGAAAGTTCATAAACGCTGAATATCTGTCAAAGTCAAATTACAGTTTCTATCCCATATATGTGCTAGCTATAAGCAAGTAACCACACATGAAATCAATTCTGTGCGGAGTCTAAAAATTCCTCGGTTCAAGCAGCGTCAACAATATCAATAGAAGCGGTGCATGCCGGATTGTTTGAAGACTTGTGTAAAAGTAAAAAGATCATCGTTTCTAATAATTGTAACAGGGTGAACTTGTAACAGAACTTATGGCAGAACCAAGTATACGCTCTAGGAGAACAGTTCTAATTTTTACGTGAAGTTTCAGCGAAAAGCTGACACTAGCTACAATTTGTAACAGCTGGTTCGGCGGAGTTATAACTATATTTTAAACGAAAATGGGATATCTATCTTCAAAAACCGAATAAATACAGGCTACTTAAAACAATACATTAACCTTCAGACCAACATAATACCATCAACCAAAGTTGAATGAGAGTTCAAAGAGATTTTAACTACTCACACAGTCTGGAAACGCTGATTTCAGTATCTGATTCTACTTCAGTTCTATCACCTTTTTCATTATTTTATCACCTGCAAAATAAAACAAACCTCGAAGCAACCGAATTGTTTGCAAATATTATAATTTTCTATTCTAATTTGAAATTCAGCGCAGACGAGTAGCCAGCAGCAAGTTTGCAAGAGAGCGAAATTCCTGCTAAGGCCGATTAAGTAAGCACTAATTCTGGCTACCTTGCCAATTTTGTAAAATAAATAAGGAAGCTGCGTGGAGTCGGCTATATATATGTACATTTATAACAACCATTTGGGCGTCAATATTAGCATAACTGTTTACATGTGTGTTCGTGTAGGAAATGTACGTGTTTAAGACCCCAATATCGGCCAGTATATTTCTGAAAAATACAATAAACATACACAGCACGCTCGACTTTAAATATTATTATTTATATATATGCTCGTATATATATGTATGTCAGTTTTCAGTTTAAGTGCTTACATTTAGCAAGGTGAGTTTGTATGTATGCGTTTCATTGTGTTTATGTTTGTTAAGCTTATTTGCGCTTAGAGCACATGTCCACAGCAAAACACCAACACAGTCACATTATTGGGGAAATACTACAATTTTCATATGCATTTATTTGTAGCAGTACTCAACTTTTCTCTTTTTTCATTCGCATATTTTGACATTTCTCCTTCTCTGCTACTCATTCCAGCACTTACTTCTAATGTTACATACGAGGTGCGTTCAAAAAGTATCACGAATTTTTTGTTTTTTCAAAAATTATTTATTTATTCATGAATATCTATTTTATTCCCTTCAAAGTAATTCCCATGAGATATTATACACTTGTGCCAAAGGCTTTTCCAATCTTCAAAGCACTTCAAAAATTCATTTTTTTTATCTTCTTCAGCTCCTTCTTCGATGCCGCTTTTATCTCGTCAAGAGAAGCGTAACGTCGTCCTTTCATGGGCCTCTTCAGTTTAGAGAACAAGAAAAAGTCACAGGGGGCCAGATCTGAGGAATACGGTGGCTGCGGCATCATTAGTGTGTTGTTTTTGGCCAAAAAGTCGCGCACAAGCAACGATGTGTGTGAGCAAGGGCGTTATCGTGGTGCAAAAGCCAAATTTGTTCTTCCAGAAATCCGGGCGTTTCTGGCGGATTGCTTCGCGTAAATTGCACATAACCTGCAGGTAATATTCCTTATTGACCGTTCTTCCCTGTGGCAAGAACTCATGATGCACCACGCCCCTGCAATCGAAGAAAACTGTCAGTTACGATTCGCGATACTTTTTGAACACACCTCCTACACGCCCTGTGACTATCAAACACAGTTGGCTTAATCTTCATATATTTGGCAAGAATAGTCCTTAAACTGTTATTGCTGCCAATATTGTAATCCTTAAGTAATAGATATGCTTTCGCTGAATTTGCGAAATTTCGAGTATTAACCTCAATGCTAAAAACAGAATGAAATGCCGAAATAATCGTTGAAAATGTTGTAGTCAAAACATCTAAAGTCCAGAAAAACGCACAAGTACTCTTTTCAGCAAGAATTATCGAACTACCTCTTCATTTCATAAAACAGAAGTCTAAAGAAATGTTTTATTCGGAGTATGAGAGTCCACCGTTTTTGAGCTTATGTTTCATTGCTTAAATTCTTTTGGACCATAACTTTGTAATAGAGGTTCAACTTAGATATTTGATTTAATACATCTTACAATAAATATACCTTCAATTCTACTTCACCAAAACATATAGCGATTTTAAGATTTTCGAAAATATATAGTATTGTTTTGGGCTTAAATTTTTAAAAGAAACTTGAATAGACTCAACTATAACTTATTAAGGCATGGTTAACCCTATAACATAACTAACTAAAAGTAGGATATTCAAGCACGCAAAAACAATATTTGAAGGAAAAAACTTGAAATATTATAGCTTATTAATAAAGGGTGGGCCATCTAACGTTTTAAATTTGAAAGTAGTTTAAGTTTAAAAGAGTGTAGCGTTTGCTGTATGGCACGTAGCGCCGTCCTGCTGGAACCAAGTGTTGCCCAAGTCTTCCTCTTTAATTAGCTTGAAGAAAAATTCGGTTAACATTGCGCAATATCGCTCACCATTGATGGTTACGGCGGTTTTGAACGGAAACGTATAAAAATAAATACATAGTTTAAATATATTTTTTGTAGACATGCGGTAAACCGAGACTGAGGAATAATGTATAAAGTTAATTTATGGGGGTATTCTGGTCTAGAAGCAGGTAACTTTTAAAGTGTCGTAAAAAAAGGCAATTAATATTTTTACCATCCATTTATTTATTAGTTATTTGTAATTTTAGAAGAGTACAGAAAAAAATTAAAAACTAAAAAAAGTAAAAAATTTTAAAAAAAATTTCCACATGACCATACCCATGACTTCAACCTTCCTAGTTATCTGAAACCAAAAAAAAAACAAAAAGAGTATTAATCTACAATAATGTCGCAATGGCCGGAACTACAGAAAAGTGGGAAAAAATCATAAAAATCCCTATATCTCCGAAAATAATTTGAATTTTGAAAAATCCTCTTGTACACATATTCTTGAATAGTCAAACTTTGAAAATATAAGAAAAAATTCGATTTTTTTTTTAATTTCTAGACCAGAATACCCCCTTATACTCCTTTATTATATGTATTTAGAACACAGTTTAGTTTTCGGCGCAAGTAAAATGAGCACCTCGAAATCTCATGTTCTGGAGACATTTGGCAGCCTCAAAACATTCTTGTTTAATTATAGTTTTAAACGCAAACAACTAATTCAAAGACAAACTAATTTAGGAAAGTATCTAAATGACGGCAACAGCGACGACCACGGACATGAGTTACAGGAATCCTATAACGGAATCCGAAGAGGACGAACTGCTTGCCTCCAGCCAGGAGACAAGTAAGAGTACTACCGGACGTACCAACCAAAGTACACCGGTAGATACAGCAGACAAAATATCAAATTTACCAACGACCTCCAAGGCTGCTATGAGCACCAACCAAAGTGCACTGGCGGCTAAAGGATACAGCAAAAAGAAACGCAAAAAATCCCAGAATCAGCTGAGGAAAAACCGGTACCAAAGGGCGGTCTTCATACTAGGGAAGATAGCCTAAGACCAGGCAGCCGGTATCCCAGTTGATGAGGCTGAAACGAAGCGCCTCAAATCTATTGTAGAGGAATACGAAAGCTACCTGAAAAGGAAGCAATCACAACCTCAAGAACAGAACAAAAAAGAGAGCACTTCTCAGAAGAGAAATCGCTCCACAACAGAAGTACTCGGAACTCAGCCCAAAAAACCGAGGAGGAGCGAAGGAGAACACAGCAGCACAACAACGGCAAGGCATTTCTGCGATGTAGCCAGAGATAGCCTGCAGGTGGCCATTATAGATGGGAAATCCTCCTCTCCGAGCACTATACAGGAGAGATGGGTGGAGATCGACGTCAGATTGTCGAGTATGGTGCTAAGCTATGTACTCGACAATCCGGCGGGTCCTCACCCGGAGTTTGACTCCTCTGAGACCCTCAGGGGCTACAGGGTCATCAAGTGCGCGGACCAGGCCTCGCTAGATTTCCTGACGGGTAGTGTTGCTAAAATTAGCAACGCCTTTGAAGGCCTCCAATTGAGGCTTATACCCGCCAGCGATATTCCGAAGAGGCCTCCGGCTCGCATTTGGCTACCCCCACTAGAGGAGCCAGGCGAAAAACTCCTGGATACTCTTCAGCATCCGCGAGAGGTACAGTGCGCCTCTCACATACCGGAACCCTAGAAGAACGGCATGGGGAAAATTTACCAGTATAGCAACAAAATGCCTCGAAAAGGGAGGCAATAAAAGTATCAGAAATCCAGAGGAACTAGATTCAGAAGTAGAGAAGTTGGAAAAAATCCTAATCACAACTTTTAATAAATCTACTCCGCTAACAGTTTTGAAAAAGAGAGTCTCTTCCTTGGTGGAACAGTGAACTCAAGAATTTGAGAACACAACTAAGGAAAGCTTTCAATGAGAGTTTTAGAACCAAAATCTGGCAGCCATATAAAGATCTTATGAAGGAATACAAAAAAGCAGTCAGGAAAGCTAAAAATGACTCATGGCGAACTTTCTGCACATCGATTGAAAGTCGCAGAGAAGCCGCTAGGCTGAGTAAAATGCTATCCAAAGACCATATTAATACTGCCTACATTAGGGCGGAGGGTAGTGATTGGACCTCCTCGGCAAAAGAGTCTCTGGAGGTACTAATCACAACACACTTCCCCGGGAGTCAGCAAACATCTTCAACGAGGGTTCAACCGGAACCACCGGTGAACGCAGCTGACTATCGAAGCCAAATAGTAGACAAAAGGAAAATCAAATATGCCATAAATAGTTTTGCACCATTTAAAGCGGCAGGTCCTGACGGGATTATGCCCATAATGCTGCAGAAACTGGTACAACCAATGGTTCTAAGGCTTGAAAATATATACAAAGCAAGCATTCAACTATCTTACATCCCAAGAAGTTGGAAAAGGAGTAAAGTTGTGTTCCTTCCGAAACCAGGCAGAAGAACACACGAGAATGCCAAGGATTTTAGACCTATTAGCCTTACCTCATTTATGCTGAAGGTACTAGAAAGGCTAATAGATATACACGTAAGAACAATAATGGCGGAGAAGTTATCGAAGTCCCAACATGCGTACATAAAGGGCCGATCAACCGAAACCGCCCTTCACGAGGTGATAAGTGTGATTGAAAAATCACTACACCACAAACAATACACCATGGCTGCTTTTCTAGACATAGAGGGCGTCTTCAATAACATTGAAGTAAATACGATAATTAATTCTCTGGCGCATGGGGGCATAGATGACACTGTGTGCAGATGGATACTATCGATGCTTGAGAATAGGAAGATTATAGCTTCAAACGGCGCTGCAACACAAACAAATTATTTGAGTAGAGGGACGCCTCAAGGGGGGGTCCTCTCTCCGCTTCTATGGGTTGTAGCGCTGAACGAAATACTCCTCCAATTAAACGGTGGAGGAGTGAAAGCAGTAGCATATACAGACGATATAGTGTTGTTGGTATCAGGAATGTTTCCTTCAACAGTCAGCGAGATTATGGAAAGAGCACTTTGTACGTTAAACTTATGGGCTAAAAGCAATGGTCTAGGAGTTAACCCGAACAAAACAGAACTGATGCTATTCACTAGCAGAACCAAAATACCTCAGTTTCAACTTCCGGTACTAAACGGCACAACACTCACTCTATCCCCAACAGCTAAGTATTTGGGGGTGGAGATTGACGCCAAACTGTCCTGGAAAATAAATATAGAAAAAAGAATAAACAAAGCATACATGGCCTACTATACTTGTAAGAAAATCTTCAAGAAGAATTGGGGCCTCAAACCAAGTATAATCATGTGGATGTACACGGCGGTCATAAGACCCATACTCACATATGGAGCTCTGGTATGGTGGCCAGCGCTAAACAAACAGTACAACATTAGAAAATTAAATGGAATACAAAGAGCAGCATGTGCGGGTGTTACGGGCGCAATCAGGTCATGTCCGACTGATGCGCTCAATGTGATCCTGCATCAACTACCAATGAACATTTTTATTCAAAAAACAGCAGCTATTGCGGCGATAAGAATAAAAGAATTGGGAGGTTGGAATCAGCAGAACTACGGACATAGTGTAATCCTAAACAAGCTCACTATTAATAAATCAGACTACATTCTCCCAAAGCTGGATTTCAATAGACACTTCCAGGTGAGGATACCATCTAGACGAGAATGGAGAAGAAGTTCAATTGAAGAGGAGGGTACCACCTCAGTCTATACCGACGGGTCCAAAATGGACTGCGGAGTGGGCACAGGGGTATTCTCCGCTGATCTGGGCATATCTCTCTCTATACGTCTACCGAACTCGGCTAGCATCTTCCAAGCAGAAGTACTAGGCTTAGAAAGAGCCTGCGAAGTTCTATTAGAAAACCACGGGAATATACATAAAGCAACTATATTTACGGATAGCCAGGCGGCCCTCCTGGCATTGTCTTCACCCATTACAAATTCCAGTATAGTTCACAACTGCAAGAGAGCACTAAGCTCAATAAAAGACAAGCTCCAGCTAAATTTGATCTGGGTTCCCGGCCACAGGAACATTTTCGGTAACGAAAAAGCAGATGAGTTGGCAAAGGCCGGAGCTTTCCTCAATGAATCCGAGGCGGAGCTCATGCCGAGCCCGCTAGGATCGATCAAAGGAGAGATCAATAAACAATTTCAACAAATTGCTAACAACAGGTGGGAAAACAGTACAGAATGCATCATAACTAAATAGGCCAAGAAAAAGTACTTACAGAGTAACAGCCAGCACAACAGGGCACTGGCCATTTGGGGAACATGCGTCCAAAATGGGTATGCCCTACAACGACATCTGCCGAAGCTGCGGAGTAGCAGGGAACAAGGAAACAATCTTCCACTTTCTCTGCGAATGCCCAGCTCTGGCACAGATCCGACACAAAACACTCGGAATCCACCAAGCACCAAACCTTGAATGGATTTCCACCAAAAGCATATCGGACATAAGTAGTTTCATCGAAACCTCAAAATGGTTTGAGAGAGAGGGTGGAACGTAACAGCAGATACAGGAGGTTCTACAAATAGTGTATCAAAATGGCACATCAGTGCTAATTGAGCCCGATAGGGCTGCACTCCTACCTACCTATCTATCTAAATGTCAAAAATTGAATTTCGTTACAGTCTCCTCAATTTTTTTTACTTCTTTGTATATTTTTTTCCAACAAAATTTTTTAAAAAATGCCTTAAAACACTTGTAGGAAAATGAAAATAATTCAAAAGCAGCAGTGCAAATTATATGGGCATATATATGTATATCTCAATGTTTCTTTTCAACTCTTTATAAGCCAAAGTATTCTAAAGCTCTCAGGATCTGGTAAAATTTAAGTAACTATGTTATGTTCATTTAAAGCTTACATTTTACATCAAGAAATATTGAAATATTATAATAAAAACGAATAAAATACTACTACAAAATGGTATTTTGTATTATGACTATATACAGCTTAGGTAAAATTTGTCCTAAATTTTAAATTTTGTTAATGGCAAAAGTATATCAAAAACAAAAACAACAATATAATTTTTAAAAATGCTTTTTCGCTGCGATTTCCTTTGAGTTCATTGCTCCTTTCATGGTATTCACTTTGAAGTTGCTTTGATTTTGCCCTACAAAATAGTGAATAGGTGAAAGAAATGTATGTCTAAGTGTATTTGTTTGTGTATAGTAGTGTAAACCTTATTTCGATATATGGTAAGCTAAGGACGCTTTTCCAGCGAAAAGAAAAGTTTGTGAGCCGAAATTTATTTTCGTGATTTTTTTATAAAGATGAAATATCATCGTCAGTACAAAAAAATTTTATTCAATCAATTTTCTCCTGAAAGGCTCTCACAATTTTTTTTTAATGTATCTGAAAAAGCAGTTTTTCCATAAAAACTTAAACAATAAAAGATTTGGTGTCTTATACATGTATGTTTCGTCGTGTCTGAAATATTTATATTATTATTATAAACATAATTTAACGAAGTGAAAAATATGTGATGTAAACTTAACACAAAAAGGCTATACGTATTTAAGATAGTGGCTTTGTCAATAAATAACCAACCCAGAATCAGAAATAATTATATTAAAGATAATTAGCGTTAAACCACATTTGATTTAGGAAAACGCGTTAACTTAATTCCATTTCTTATATTTTGAATAATGCAAAGAGTTTAAGCGAGTTTAATTTCAATAGTTGTATACATTTTCACTTAATGGTGAATAGTTTCATGATGATATATCAATTTTTAATCAAGTCATCTCTTGCACAGACAGATGGAGGGAGAGACAGTCATTCGGCTTTCAATATGTTTCGTCATCTTCACCGTTTATATATATAGACTAGCTGACCCCGCAGCCGTTGTCCTGCGTGAAATTATATGGTTTGTAATGAAAAGAAAGTTAAATTTCTCATTTCATTTTTTTTTTCAATGTAACGCAGCTTTATAAACAACATTTTTCGGTTTCTGTTCCGGTGTACAGAAAAGGTGGTTTTCCAACTCGTGAGCACGCCACGGCCGTGTGAAAAACATAGCATTTCCAAATTTATGCCTCACATTATGCGACTATATTTAGGTCCTGTTGATTGGCATCTCAAATTCAATTTTCACTGGAAACGGAATACCTTTGAACTTGAAAGAGAAATCCTTAGACCTCAAAAGAATTCGTAGAATCAAGCATTCTCCTCCTTGTATTCGATAGGTGCGTCACAATCAGTCAGGTTCCATTACACACTTTCGGCGCTTGAAGATTGCGAAATATAATAACGACGGATCTTACTGTGAGACGCAACTGATACGGTGGCATACCAAGCCTGTCCAAAGAATTTAGTACTACCACTGGATAATTCACGGCGTCGTCTTCATACGATCGATCGATTTGACTTTAAATCTTCCAGTTGAAGTCAAAAACATCGGTATTTTTGGCAGCTAACATTGCACGTGCACTTAAGGAATCGTAGTTACGATAATTTGGCCAATGTCCGAACATTTGTGATGAGTTCATCTTTCGTGAATTGATAAAGGGAAGATGGAATTGATATTGAACCACCGGAAGTATCAACCGTTTTTGTACCATTTCCAATTTTTAGCGAAGACGATGTAAAATGTCTTTGACAATGTCGATGTTTATATCGAAAATTATGCGAACTTCATTTTCATTACAGTGATTAACGTGTTCCAGCATTTGTAATTGCTGGCATACTTCTCCAAAACTGGCACATATTCCCATATACCATTCACAGTAAGCAATGACTAAAATAAAGTTGAACCGCGTACATTAATCAATAGCAACCGAAGGTAGAAACAATCGTCGTTTTTCGGGTGGATTGTGAAAATTCGTCCTAATGCATTAGTTGATAAGACACCTGCATGTCAATCTACTGGTTGGCCTTGCTTTCTGCGTAACTATTCGACGATGCATTCCATGTACAATATCAAGGTATTTCCAAATAGAGCAATGTTCTCACAAACACATCACTGACGAAAGTTGAGAAAAAACTCGACAATGTTAATTTTGTTGCTGGCGATGTTTCCACCGGCTATAATGTATTCTCTGGGATGAAATACACTCTTTGGCCATTCTCCAAATTAACTGCGAGACGCACAACAGTCGGAAAACGTTCATGAATTGCAAAAGTAAATATCCTACAAAGCGCTTTATTGCAGTTCACATATCGACCGTATCGTTCAAGACCAATAATCGCCATGTTGCGTCCTTTGGCGACGTACTTACAAACGTATTTTATCGATTACACCAAACTGCAATACTAAACATTGATATGAGTTTTGAATGTGAATTAGACAACAGTGGAGAATATAGTACGATCCATGTGTTGTCAACTTCGATACTCCCGCCTCTTAATTGAATGCTAAATGTTCTGCCGTTGTCGTCTGGTGAGCGACGCCGATAGAGTGGATATCCATCATTTCTAGTTTGTGTTTCCGAAAGAAAAGTACGTGGATACTGTTTCGTGCATTTATTGACATGAATCTTATTGGTTTTCATCACTTCGTATAATACTGAATCTTTCTTTGCATCAGGAATTGCCGCATGATTGAATGATTTCATCAATTTGATCTGGTGTAATCACCTTCCACCATCCAAAGAAGAATGTGTGCGTGCGGCAAACCTCTCTTTTGCCACTCAACAGGGTACATCTAGCGTCTAACAGCACCATATATGCGTTGCATCAAGATAATGTCTATCGAAGCTGTTGCTTGAAAAGTCTTGCTGTGACATCGTGACGATCGCTTTCTGATTGATCGCGACCCCTAAGACCGGTCGAATGTCATCGCATCCTGGGAGCACTCGTTCATGTGCCTTGGGCTGCTAATGTGTTGATGCCAAAAAGAACGCCGACCGATATTAGCGCGACCTCTTCATGGCATCGTGACAAATTTCAATCTATAATTGATCACTTTGTGTAAAAAACACATAACATTTTCACTGTATAATTTTAAAAAATTTTTGAAGCATACGCCAAATTTGAAAGATTTAAATAATTGAAAACCAAAACAAAAAAATTGAATAAAAAATTTGTATGGAAAAAATTAACTTTTTGGAATTGTTCAATTTTCCGACTTTTCCTCATGAATGACATACAGGTTTTTTTATTTCTAAACTTTCCCCAATCCACGCAGAACATTCTCTGCAAATTTCATCAAGATTGGCTCAGTCGTTCCCTTAGCGTTGCTAATAAACAAACATCCATTCGTTTCTATGGGAAAAAGAAAAGGGCCGCTTTTAGGGGTTTTCCGGCAATTTTTCGAGTTTTTTTCTCCGCATAAACCATCCCTGAACCTCAACGAACATTTTAAAAAAAGAATTATCAAATTTGGTTCAGTCGTATGAAAGTGATGCGCGTACATACATTTTGGCGATTCATTTTTATTTATATAGATTATGACCAAAAAATAGTATTACTTTTTTCATAACTTATAAATTCTTAATTTATTTTTCAAAATCTATATCGTCCTCTTCAAATTAATCTACGTTGGTTCCAACACACATATGCTAACGTATTTTGAAATCCTCTAAACAGTTGTTAAATTAAGTTTTATTCAAACGTCCTTCAATTTGAGTTTACTGAATAGCCAAGTGATAAATCAGGCTAATACGATTGTTACGACAGGTTATTGGTTGAAATTTCATCGAAAAATCACAAAATGCACTTTATGTACTTCGAATAGACAAGAGTACTAAAGTACTAAGCACTAAGGATTAGTTTGATATGACATTTGGCACAGATGTCCCTGACAGTCATACCAACCCAGAAAAAAGAAATATTTCGTTGAATGGGTTTCCGCACGAAATTTAAATCAAAAAGTCTTACTATTTTTTGCCCACAGTGATGTATCTATATGTACACATCTTCCTTGATTAGTTTTAGGTGAGTATAAAAATAGAACATTTGAAAAATACAGCCGGAGAGGATTAAGCAAGCGTTGATGTAATAAGTGAAAGCAGTATTTAGAAATATTGATTCATAACCTAGTCTCTAATATGTGACTGCCGTTTTTTCTTAACTTTCATAGTATATTTTTCCAGCTCTGTTTCATTCTTTTATTTGCTTTAGTAATCCTTTCAGCGAGTTTCAGTATGACCATTGACTCAGTCATTTCGACAAACAGACACACCCAATATGTCTGACCATATGTGTTCGCTTGTCCTGATCTGTCCTCGCGCTGTCGTATCAGTTTACCGAACCTGGTTATCCAGATTACTACTTTGCAACTCGTTGCGTTAACATACTTACTAAACTAAAACATATAAATATGTGGAACAGATGCGGTGCACACAGGCATACTAAAAGCTCGTACCAAGTACGGTAAACGTGTGTGTGATGTATGTATATGTACATTCAGTAAGCCACCCAGCTCATTTGGAAAAATCGGATTTATTTCACTCTTGTATATTTATATAACACTCTTGTATTATTATTGACTACGCAAAAATACATTCGTAATAACTGCGGATGCTGAGCCATTTCGATTTCATTAGCTGTTTTCGATTTTATGAATTCGCTTTCAATGGCCCGGTAATGAGAAAAGTTTCAGGCATTTATGTGGAAAGGTAGGTAGATTAAATATATGAAATGAGCTATGATTACAACAACATTGGAAAATTAAACTAAATAGCCAGACACTCAAGTGGCTAAGGTAAGGAAAGAGGAACCAGAGCTCTCCGAAAGATTCTGATGGGAACCCAAAACTCCCGGGGGTTAACCGGAACAGTGCTGACTTACTTTTCTAGCGTAATAAAATACCCCAAACTGAAATAGTTTACACACGAGACAAGTGGAACCTTCTTGGACCATTAGCCTTTGAGTGGGGAGCAACACTGGCAACAATTATAAGCGGGTTATTATTTATTGCGTGTGGCTGTACAAAAACGATTTACAACACTTTTCTCGGACCACATGTAAACTTAAAATGTCATTTTTGGGATATACGTAGGCTGCTATATATGTATATTTCTGGACTAGGCAACACTATGTAAGTGTTGCCAGGTGCAATCTGACATTTCCATTGGAAAGTTTGACATTTTTTAGCATAACATCACTCAGAACGTTTTGTCATTTAATCGGGAATTGTTTTATTTACAGGGAATTAAAAAATTCATCTCGGCCAAAAAATGGAATTAACTTGTGAACATTTTCGTGCGATCATTTTTCACAACTTTCGACGTAGATTATCACGACAAGAGTGCATCGGTGAACTAAAATCTTTGTATGGCTATGAAGCACCATCACATAGCACTGCGAAAAACTGGTACAACGCTCGCTCAAAGACGAATTCCGTGAAGGTCGTCCAAAAACAGCCGTTGTGCCAGAAAACATCGATGCCGTACGTGAACTGATAATGCAAGACCGTCATGTAACATACCTTCAGATAGAGGTATGCCTATGCATTTCTCCCACCAGCATACATTCGATATTGCATGAACACCTGGCCGTAAAAAAGGTTTGTTCTCGTTGGATCCCGCACAATTTGACAATCGCTCAAAAAAAGGATCGTGTGGATTGGTGTAAAAAAATGCTGAAAAAATACGATCGCGGTGCTTCAAAAGACGTTTATAAGATGGTCACAGGTGAAGAATCATGGATCTATGCGTATGAGCCCGAAACAAAACAGCAATCGACCGTGTGGGTCTTCGAAGACGAGCCAAATCCAACGACAAAAAAAAAAAACATTTTCGTTGATAAATATGCCTATTTTCATTATTAGGGCAGAAATATATACAGCAGCCCTCGTATAAGTATTACGACTATCTGAAACAGAAATTCTTTTTTGGAATTGAATGGACAAACAACTACTAATTGTCAATTAAATTCCTCAAATAAAAATTTTGAAAAATAAGTATATCACGAGAATTTTTTATGAATAAACAAACCACTTTACCCGTAAAACCCTCTTAACTTAAGTCAAATAAGTATATTATTATAATTTGTCTGATCAATCTTATCGACAGAAGACTCAGTGTGTTACCACGGGAATATACTAAAGAGTTATTTCTTATTAAAAGCACAGATGACAGGCACACGAAGTAAATATATTCTAGCCAGTCTAACCTTTATTATATAAAATCATTCAATTTATCTAATATTTTATTCAGTTCCACTTTGCTGCACGAATATTTATACTTACTTGTGATAAGTATATAGATAGATTTGGCGTTGTATGTGTTATTTGTTACTAAGCGAATATTGGAAATCATTTTTTGAACACACCTGAAAGAAGGAGAAAAATATAGATATAAGTATTTGATTAAGATTTGGGCGGTATTTGCTCACATACGATTTCAAAAACCTAAACACACAATTTCAATTTAAATAAAGCCAATTTTATATATTTGCTACTGTAATTATTTTTATTTAAATATATTCCAAGTTTATTATTTTTATTATTTAATGTTGATAATTCCATTGCGAGCAAAATGCGAACATGCAACTTTTTAACTGGAATTGTGAACATATGACCCTATTAACACTCACGCGTCGAAAAATTGCAGTCGCCATAAGCACAGAGCGTAAAAGAAGAAATCAATTACTTTGCCGAACTGCTACGACAGGGGTGAAGAGGGAGAAAAATGATGGTTATAACCAAATGGAAGCAGAATGAGCTAGAACTGTTGAGCTGTTGCGGGCAGTTTAATTTTTTCAAGCACAGTCAGCTTTCTAGCATTTTTGGCGTTTTCCGTGCAAAGTTGCGGTCGCTTCGGTTTCGTGGCGAGAAGCTGATGTGAAAATAGCGCTTTAAGCGTAACGTCAGCAACATGCAGTGTGTGTTTGTGTGTTAGGGCGCGAGCTTCAAGCATATGTTTGGTCAGCGAAAAAGTTCGAAAACCGCATGCAACCACTCAACCGCACAAATGTGGGCAAGTGAACATGAGAGCTGGTCGCTTCAGGCGCAGGAAATGTTGGAGCAGTAGCTGGCGTTATGTGAAGGAGACTCCAGCACACACGCATATGTAAGGATGTGCTTATAACGAGGAAGTGGCCGCTTCGCCGAAGCAAGTGAAACATTAAGATAAGCAAATATTTTTCTTGTTTTTTCACTTTTGAGGGCACTCTTTGTTCAACGATATGAGTGTGCTGTTGCTGCTCCATTTGCTACGACTTTTTTCATTTATCTGTAAGTTCGTTTTTTTGCCACATTTTACTAGCGCAACCACTGATACTTCTACAACGAAACACAGGAAGTTGACGGTGCTCACCTAAATACTTTGGATATATAAAATTATTAAAATATGTTAGTTAGAGTGTAGTACTATGTTGTATTTTAATGTTGAATTATTTAAATTTACTCTATTCCACATATGCTCTGCCCAAAGTTTCCTTCAGTATTGTAACTCTCACATAAAATAATATAAACCGATAAGTTATATAGCTAAATAAGTTTTCTCATGAAAACAAAATTAGAAACTATCTCCAGCGAACTTCTCCAGTAGTGATCCGTTTTCAATCGTCGTTCTTCTCGTTTGGTTTATTTATATAATATTTACTTACGGAATTCTGATATATCAGAATAATAAACAGACTACATATTGCAGCAAAATATTAAAAATTCTCCAAGCAAGAAAAAATGTTAAATAATGTGTTGCATATAAACTTTTAAAATTCTATGTTTTTTTTAAATAAAATTGAGGTCAAAACACTGTAACCAGATTTTTTTTTTTTATAGGTGGGGGGAAGCATCGAAAGCCGGAGTGCGGAACTTTAATCCGCTAAACCTAACCTACTCCAACTCAAGACTCTCCCACGGGACCACCGATTAAGTATTACTTCGCGGGAGGGACAGGACATTTAAGTCTCCTCTATCGTGCGGACTGATTTTGTTCGAAAAGTCAGTCATTATGGATGCTGACGCTTTGCTGACAGCTTTCCATTTATCAGTCGACTGACACTTGAGTGTCGTTAAATTATCGACTGTAAGACTACCACCTAGTGTGGTTTTTAGTTTTTTCCTGGTATTTAAAAATCTAGGGCAATAAAACAATACATGTTCAGAGTCTTTTATCTGCTCTGTACACGTCGGACAGTTCGGACTAATGTCATTGTGGAATCTGAAGAGGTAGCTTCTAAAGCACCCATGTCCACTGAGTATTTGGGTCAGATTAAAGTCTAGGTCCCCATGTCGTCTGTCTATCCACGAGTGGATGTCCGGTATAAGTTGGTGGGTCCAACGCCCTTTGGATGAGGAATTCCACCGCTCTTGCCACATTTTAACGCTCTTGTTCCTCTCCTCGGTCTTTGCCGATACTGTTTTAGGCGCCGGTAGATGATATAAGCTCTCGAGTTCATCACCCTGTCAATGGGCGGCATGTTGGCTAATACTTCAGCAGCATCGGTTGATGTAGTCCGCAAAGCACTTATTACTCGAATTGCAGAAAGCCTATGCACTGCAATTATTTGTTTAGCATACGCTTTTATATTCATTGCCTGTATCCATACTGATGCTGCGTACAGTATTACGGAACTCATTGCTTTCGCTATTAAGAATCGCCGGCTGGAACGCCCATAGCCTGTGTTGGTCATCATTCTCGATAGTGCGTTGTAAATTTCGTTTGCTTTATTGGAGGAATACTCCAGGTGTTCTTTGAATTTTAATTTAGAATCCGATATTACCCCCAGATATTTCAGCTGCGGCTGTGAAGTAATCTCACTCTCCCCTATGGTGAGCTCTATTTGTTCTTCTACCTTCCTGGTGCTTATAAGTAAACTTCAGTTTTTTGCTCTGCCAGCTCCAGACTCACAGAAGAGAACCAGTGCCGTAGATCATTTACGCACTCATTGCATTTGCTCCTTAGGTCGACTAATTGTTTTGCCACTGCTACCACCATGAGATCGTCCGCATATGCTATTAGTTTCACATCTTTTGGTTGCTGCCTTCTTAGCACCCCGTCATACATTAGGTTCCATAACAGCGGGCCTAACACTGACCCTTGGGGTACTCCTTTCGAGATAGACTAGCTCTTGGCTCCTTCGTTCGTATCATAAATCAATCTTCTGTTTCTAAAATAACTCGTTGTAATATTTTTGAGGTATTCTGGAGCGCGAATTTTTTCCAGGGATTTTGCCATGTTCAACGCATTCTTGACATCCAGGGTGATCACCGCGCAGTGCCACCTTTCCATCTTTTCTGCACTTACTGCACATTTCGCTGTATCGACGACTTCTCGTAGTGCGTCAATAGTGGATTTTTTTTTATAAAGCCGCATTGTCTCTCTGATAGTCCGCCGGCTTTCTGGATTACTAACTCCAAGCGGTTTCGTATTATACTTTCGTACACTTTACCCATTGTGTCGAGCATACACAAAGGTCGGTAGGATGAAGGTTCTTCAGGTGGTTTCGTTGGTTCTGGTAGCAGAACCAAACGTTGTACTTTCCACGAGTCGGGGAATACCTCTTCCTTTAAACAAGCGTTGTACATTTTAGCGAAAACTCGGGGTTTTAAGTTATGGCTTCCTTCAGAGCTCTGTTTGGTATGCCATCCAATCCAGACGCTTTGGTGTTTTTGATTTTCCTTGCTATTGCCAATAGTTCGTCTTCCGTGACTAATGGGGGTGACCCTAACCAGATATATAATGATATGTGAAGTAATAAAAGCAAGATGAGCACAACGAGGAAGTAAGCATAACACAGCACCGCGCCACCGGATAGTATTCAACTATAATTTAATTTTTTTTTCTTTCGCATTTTTTGTTCTCATCATTTTTTTAAAAACACAAGTTGAATCTGTTTGCATTTGCTCATAAATATTTATTAAGCTATTGCATAGATTTTATCGCAGCTTCTGAGCGAGGGGACCGAATGCAGAAATTTCGTAACGGAAGTATACCTGACGTTTAAAACGTCACACACAGGTGACGCTGTGTGGCGTAAAAAACACATTGCGGTGACGAAAAATGTTGCATACCACAAAGGCGGTAGTGTCTGGATGCAGGATGACTCACGAAAATAAGATTATAATTGCTTAAGTTGATACAGCATGCTATGCAATAGCTTTACCGCGGCAGTCCCCGAGTGCCACACGTCTTTTTTTTATGTTTTTTTTCCATACATACTATCATACAAATTGAAAGGTGAATTTTTAATTTATACTTCGTATAAGTATATAAAGACTGAATCGATAAAGGCTCTGATGGCCATCACGAGAAGGATTGTTCCAAGTGCTATTATGACTGGAAAATTCTTTGGCTCAAGTGTATTGCAGTGGAAGGGGATTACTTTGAAAGAGATGAAAGGGACAAAATTCAGCTTTCTATTTAATCACAGTAGTATACCCTTAAGCGGGCATATTAAATTGCACGAGGTTGTTAACAACCAGAGTGTAACGTACAAGGCCCTATCGGTAAATTTCTCTCTGAGTTATGATGTCAGCAAATATGATTTTTTGAAAGTTTGGTGCAGCCCCTTAAATGCAATTTATTCGTCAGAGTAAGATAATAAAACTTAATGTTATATTTCCATGTAAAATACCCTATATAAATTTTTAAAACTGTTTAGTTCATCACGCCGTTCTTTGCAAGACTTTAAATATTGCATAGTGCACAAATAAATTTGGTTAATCATTTAACAATATTTATAAATATAATAAATACACGAAACATTTTTACATTTTAATAATCACAAAAATTTGTTTAAATTTTAAGCTGCTTTAGCAAGCCACCAAAAACTCAAAAAAATGGCAACACAATTCTGAATTAATCTCTTTGACTAAGAATGTTTGTGAAAGCCAAATATTTTTATTGGTACATTTTTTTCGCACAGCAATTATACTCTTTTTATTATGCTGCGTATAATGTTTTCAATAAATCATAACTTTTTCCAAATTTCTGCGCCTTTCATTGTATTTGTTTATTGATTTAATTTGCAAAGCAAATCCTCTTTTCGTACAAATGGCAAACAAATAGTTGTTGTTATGTTTAATTTTCCTCATTTCGCCTTAAAACTGCAGCGTCCATCGAAGGTCTGTAAAAAAAATATATAGATTATTAAGCCAGCGGTCAAAAAAGATAGGAAAAATTCAAAATTACTACCGAAAAATAAACTTAAAAATACAAAACCAAAAAAGTGAAACAATTACCAAAAAAAGGATAAAGTCAGTAACATATATTACAGGAAATATTTTCATTAAAATATAATAATGCATGAAATTTTTACGCAAATTAAAATTTCAAAATTAGAAACAAAAAAAATTGTAAACTTTTTAAGCAAAATATTTATGCAAATGCCAGAAAAGAGCAGCACAAAAATTAAAAAAACTGTTGCCATGTGAAGCAAATAAATTTTGTGAAATTCTTATGCACCCAAGTGCACACAGAATTGTTTGACATATAGCAACAAATTACGAAAAAAAATTGGAATAAATAATAAATATGGAATAAAATTAAGAATACAAATAATCAAAAGAAACAATTACTTGAAGTTGAAAGCAGCAAAAAAATCGAAAGAAAATGTGAAAAATTGGCGCAGCAGGCCGCCGATAGCCACCAGCTGGAATAGGCGAATGTACAACGGCATGTTAAGCTGTCAGTGAAGCGGCAAAACACGCATAACTTAATTGAGCTGCGGGCTAACAAAGCTAAACTGTTTAATGCCGCAAGATGAAAGCATAACCGATAAAATGGAGAGTAAAGAATCGGTAAAACAAATGAAATTGAATAAAAGTCAAAAAATTGTAGTGAAGTTCTGAGTTAAATCACGGCACTCCCCTCAGGTACTTGCTTTTACAACTCGATCTGGCTTGTAACCCTTTGTTGCTTTCAAATAATTTCGAAATACGCAAATGGTCACCAAGTAGCAAGAGAAGAGAAATGTAAAAATTTTATCAAATTATTATTTTATCTGTGCTCTTACACATCTTATGCGATGATACTCCCGAAACTAAGGAAACTTTGAAGAATATTTGTCTTTAATCCTTTTAACACGTTTTTTCAAAGTTTAAACTAAAGTATTTCATGAACACATAGCGCTTTTCTTTGGTTCTTTATTAATTAGACTTACATCCTCTAGGACTTAAAGATTTCAGTGTAAAGATTAAAAAATGGTATGAAGAGCTTTCAGTAGCAAAAAATGAAATTGGTAACTTTAATTTCTTAAAGTAAAGTAGAGTTAAATTTCTTTAGTTTCCACATCATTCACGACATCTTTTAATCCACAGTTACATCAAAATGATTTAAAGATAGTCTTGGGTAGTCGACACTACCTTTCAGAATCTGTAACTCGAAGGTAGTTGTATAAGACCTCTGGAACTCCAATCTCGCTGTCCTAGCTTAACATCTTATTGTTTCCCAGTTTTATATGAAATTAAAGCCAGAGACGCTGAAACTCAGTCGCTTTTACTCATGGTGCTCCTCTGAGGTCAAAATTTTTCTGATTGGTACCGGAGAAATGACTGAAAAGGCTTCATAATATATTAAAGAAACAAAAATCTGTAGTAGATAAATGTGCTTTTATTGTTTTACTTGTAGTATGCCCCCGGTAGGCGAATTAAATGGAAAACGCTGAAACCATATGCAAATTCGCACTTTTTCCAAACGCCAATTGTTTGCATTTTTTAGACTATGTACATATATATGTATCTACATACATTCTCACGAGTACATATTTTAGTGCTGTGCTTTAGAATAAACATGCGGGATTTTTTTTTTTGTTTCATATTTGCTTTTGTATGCTTTTTTTGTGTTATGGAAAATAATTGAAATGTAGAGAGAATGGAGTAATACACGTATTCACATATTTAGATACTAAGTAAGTAAGTATTCGCGAAATATCTGTGTGAGTTTGAAAAAATGTAAAGAGAAATAAACTTGCCAGCTTCGGAGAGATAGAGCAATCACCGCGGTGGAGTAATGTGAAGACTAAAATGTAAAAAAAAAAAATCCAATATTTGACGACGAAACTTTCACTCCTTATAATATTCACGGCGACCTCGAAGTCACATCAAATGTACAGAATTGCAAATTTTTTAAATAAAAATTATAAACTTATCTGAAAACTGAATTTGGGAAGTTTCATTTTTAATCTAAATATCAAAAAGGTTTTGAAAAGTATTTTAATTCAAAAATTAGAGCTGTTATTTCATTCTCACATTGTTTTTTATATCAAAAGCTTGAATAAAAATTGTTAAAAATAATTTACATATTTCTAACTTAAAACTATAATTAAACGTTTTTCAGTTTAAATAAGACATGGACGGTTAAACTAAATACATAATGTATATATATATATATATATATCATCCATATTAAAAAAATTTTCTTTATCAGAAGATAATCAAAATGGTAGAACACGAAGTATGCGTGCAATTAATTGAATTTTCAAAATGTAATTTTTCTTAATTTTTAATGCAATATTTGGGATTCAAATTATAATTTTTTTTGTTTTTACTTACAAAATAGAATTTTGAGAATTAAATTTAGTTAGGATAATAAAAAATTAATTGCAATTTGAATTCACTTTATCAAAAAAGTTTCATTCTGCATTTTTAACTCAGGTAGACAACTTTAAAAACTTTAAACCTAAAACTGGTGTAAGCGTTACTTCCTTTTCGCAACTCAGAATAGCTCAAGAGAATCTCTGATATTACTAACTTAATCATCACTGTAGCACCAACAGATAAACTACGCTCTAATAGTCTAATGTCGCTATCTTTCAAGTACTCAAATTAAAATAGTGAAAATCATGAAGATCGGATGAATCAAACATAAATCCGCATACAACCGATAGTGCAGACATAAGAATTCGAGTTATAACTTTAATGATCAAAGGTTTTTACTTATCATAAAGAGAATAAAAACTTCGAAAACTATACGAATTCTTTAAATTCTCAATTTAAAATCTTTGAATACAAAATGTAAGTCTCGGTAAAGTTTTTAAAGCGGATGACCAAAAAACAATTTGATTGCGACATTTCTACTTTAAATATCGCAAAGACATTCCAGCTGCCACACACAATTGTAATCCGCAATTTCAAAACTTTAGCAAAATACCCACTTTAAGCTTCCAACCCAGCCACTAAAACAAATAAACAACAATAAATACTTATAAGAATTTTACTTAAATTTCAACCTGTCGACAAACCGTTCACATCTTGCTAGGAGCCAATTATTTACGGAAAATCGAAAATTTACTTACGACAAAACGAATTTACGGCCAACTAAGAAATTTCATTATGATAAGCAGGTGGCTTTACGGCACAGTATGCCGCAGCTACAGAATGCTAAGCAAGAATGGAGAAGACCTGTGCATGTATACTTATATAGATGTGTGTGTTTGTTTGGTTTCGACCAGTGCATTGTTGCTGTGCTGCGTTACATTTGACAGTTAGCAGTTGGCACAGTTTTCTTATTTACCTTGCAAACTGGTAATCTGCTTACTTACGGTCAGAAATGTTTGTGGACATGGACGCGGTGGCCTTATTTGTGGGCTTATTGCCCAAAAAATACACCTATGTATATACTTTACAATACCGAATACCAGTTTGTTGCCATTTTGTGCATACATGTTTGTAGTAGAGAATATGTGTATTTATAAGTCACTATGTGTGTATATGTATGTTGAGCTTCGATGTAGAAAAATAGCACAGGCCAAGAGGAATAAAGGTCAACTTAATATATATATGTTTGCATGTGTGTGTGTTTGCTCCAGCCGAAGCAGATAGTAAATCACCGAAAGGAGCAACAAAAGCGTATACACACACATACAGTCGACATAATTCACATATTCCCACACACACAACCATAATCGCATATATACAAACATATATTGGCAAATATTCTTCTGCTGCCTTGCTCGGTTTTCATTCACAATTTCCTTATGAGGTTGTAAGTGAACGCTTGTCTATGCACCACATGTATATGCTCGTGGGTATGTGCATACCCGGTTGGTAAAACTGTCAGGTGAACAATCGTACAATTTACGCTTAAATTCCTACAACAAAAGTTAGATAGCTGTTAAATCGTACATGTATTGGTTAACAAATGATCACATTTGCTTTATTTGGGTGTGTGTCTGTGGCAAAAGCGAGAGGGAATTCTTACCACTGCTCTACCAATTTGCTCTATTTGCCACCATTAAGCCAATGACTTTGCTGTTGCTGTTTTCTTAACCGTTTTTGCGTTAGGATGCCCAGTGTGGCAAGAAACACTTGCATGAGTGCGTTAGCTTTTGTTGCAAACACACTTGCACATACATATATATTAAATCCATATAACCTACTGTCTATTTATTTACATCCATTATCTTCTCAAGCCATGAGTGACTCACAACTTTCACTTGGTCTCTCTTCCTTGTCTCTTGCTTGCCTTGATTCTTAATCCTTGCTGAAAGCTGTCTAATACGTTCTGACCGAAAGTTTCGTTGTATTGCTCCCTTGCGCCGAACCTATGCTTCCCTTACATTCATCTACACACATGCATATATAGCTTTAATAGTTTTGTCCATTTATTTACTTTTTTTCAGTGTTTCGTCTAGCCTTTAGGCAGAATTGAGTTCGTTCCTTGTAAGGATACATAAAGGCTAAAATGAATACATACATTGAAATTATTTCGTAAAATATCTTGAAACACAGAGGAGTGTTCCTCTATAGAATCTTTAAGTACCTCAGGCTAGCTAATGACAAAGAGCATTTTTGTAGTAACGCACACATAATGGTCAACAAAGAACTAGATTATAAGCCAAAAACTCGAATATGACTATATAAAATATGCAAGAAGCGTTAAATTTAGGGAAGACATCGAAAAGATAATGGCGGCAGCAATTCATATGAGAGAGTACTAGAGTTGGGTATTCTAATTTACAGTTTGCCGCCAACAAAGAACTCAACCAAAGTAGATTGGCTAGCCTAATGTAAAAATCCTTTTTATAAAGCGCTGAAAATTAAGACTCAGTTTTCTCCATATAAAATGAAGGGAAAATACTACCTTTCTAACTCGCGATCCACCATTCTTAAACATTTATATATTAAACAGGCTGTGGACTTTAAAGATGACAGTTAATTAACATAACTGGATCCCATTTGGGTGAAATTTTCCTACTTTAAGAAGTTTTTTTTTAGATGGGGTATTCTAATTAATTGTTTTATGATAAATTTTCAAAGTAAAAAATACACTTTAAGTTCGAGCAATAACTTAGAAAAATTAATATTTTTTGGTGCTTTGATCAACAGATATACCACAAACGAACTGAAGAAGTTGAAGGTAGCACCGAACAAAGGCTTTGCCGAGAGAAATGTCTCAATCAGGGATCGAGAAGATTCTACTATTAACACAAAAAATAACAGTAAGCCAATATTTTAATGTAGCTTATGGTCTGATTTGTCAATATTCCATAGGCCTAGAGTGAGGTTGAAGTAAGTATGTCACAGTAACAAAAAACACATATTTTAAGAATTTATTCCTGCATTTTGTTGGTCGGATTTAAGTAGGCGGTCTTTCTATACTGTGCATTCTTCGGGTTTAATCGTCAAGCTCAGAACGAATAACCCTTGATACAGTCAATGATACCCATTTTAAGAACGCTGGTCAGTTACAGAACATAACTATTGCAGTCTAACACACTGACACACCAAGTCAGTGATTGTAGTAGTAGTTCTTCGAAACGATATTCAGTTACATTTATGACATTAAAGATCTGGCCTTAAACTAATTATAAACAAATATACTCGGTGGCAGAGGTGAATAAGCGCTCACAGATTGAATGAGTTCAACCATTTGATTGGCAATTATGCTTTCAGTTGCATAACAAATATCTTTCAAATGTCTTTTACAAACACAATCACATATATATACACACAATGTTCAATGTAAATTGCTTAAGGAGAATCAAAAATACCCAAACTTTTTCCTTCATAACAAAGTTTTAGGTTTTCGGTCGAGCTCTCTATGACCAAGCTCTACACAAGCACACTTCATTTGTTGATGGCGTTAACAACCATGGCTAATCTGCACCTCGTGACCACTCAAACGATCAACAACATTGTACAAGCGCATACATACAGGGTTTCCCAATAAGAGTGATATGACTTTTAAACAGCACAGCAATTTTTAAGGAAATTAATTTGGTCTTTATTTAATGTTCTGAAATATAACAACGTTCAAATGGTCTCCACGACTTCTTTTGCAGCGACAAATTCGATGAACCCAATTTTCAAGTACTTTTTTACTAAATCAAGTCGTATGTCATGAATAACACTTTCAATATTGAATTCTAAAGCCTTTTAATATCACAATTTCTGGAGATAATCGTATCTCTAAACTAATTCTGTTGTTGCACGTAGCCTCGTCATGTTGGAACCAGATGTTGTCAAGATCAACTTCTTCCAATTGCGGCCATAAAAAGTTGGTTATCAGTGATCTGTACCGCCTTACATTGACAGATACAGTATCACCAGCTTGATTTGGAAAGAAGTACCAACGTACCAAGAACCATACAAAACTCTCAATTAATGTTAATATAATAGTTATTCCTGAATAATTTTTGGATTTTTAAAGGACCAGAATAAACAGTTTTGTTTACATACCGCTCGACTCAGATAAAATTAAGCCTCATTGGAGAAGATGGTTTTCTTAAAATAATCGTTATCGTTTTCAAGTGTTTTCAAGACAAAATCTGCAAATTTACGGGGTATACGCTGGTTCAATAGCTTCAGTTCTTGAGTGAGTACAATTTTACGATCATCCCTATTAGACGACCCGGTTTATTTTAAAATATTTAGCTACAGGGACCGAAGAGGAACAGGCGGCAAGTGGTAAACTGTAGCACAAAAACTGGTTAGACTTTACAGCTGATGCTTGTTTAGATGCATATGGGAAGACCTAGAGGCCGAGACAGAAAGACAGATAAAGGTAAAAAACATCGCATATATGTACATATATACAAATTTTGGCATAGAATTTGTTTTAGATTATTACTGTTATAATTCTTTAAGTTTTTTCTTTACACCAAATTAATAAATTATTTCAAACGAAACGAGTTGATTGATTTATATAAAAACTAGAGGACCCGTCCACGTTTTACTGTGGCTGTTACGTAGGTAGTACTACTAATACCATATATATGATTTCTATTATTTAGATTATGACTATTAATTAAAGAGATATAGCGTTTTTGGTGAACTACCTTATGTTAGTTTACAAAACAATAAATCAAAAAGCATTTCGTGAGTTAATAAAGCATTGGTTTTTGGGGAAAAAATACCGTTAAATTTGGGCTGTGCACCAGTGAAATAAACCAAGTCCAGTCAATAGTCAGCCTATCGATTTAGCCGTTCTTGAGTTATAAATGGTTTAATAAGCACCACCTTTTTTATATATGTAGATATAATATATTGCAATATTGAGACACACTGTCACACTGTATCTAAAAAATTTTCAGTGCAGCGTTGCCACGCTGTGAAGAAGTTCCTTTGCAAATAATTAAACAGTACATCTGAATGAAAATAATAATTTACATACTAATGCAGAAAGTACTTGTAAAAGGCACATATAGTTAGAATCTTTCTAGAAGTTTTAGTATAAAACTTTAAAATGTTAAAAAAAAGGTAATTTATTAAATAAAATTATGACTATTATTTATTGTAATTTTTTTATTTTTATTGTTTATTTATTTTTTGTAAGATATAAATAAAGTTACTATCACTAAAAGAATTATATTATTTATGTTAACCTGTATTTGTTTTGTTCTCAATATTTTCGTCCCGAAAATAAGTCATAACGCTCACTCCAATTTTACGAACATGGCGTATACGCAAGTGAGATTCTTACTGCAGCAATTGAACTATGAAATAACTTTTACTGATTTTCGATGTTTGATGTTTTTATCGTTTTATTATATTCATTCGATGAGTAACTTTAATGATTGAGAAGTGTTAAGATTAATAACAAAATAATCTTAAAATTTGTATTTTGTTTATTTAATAATATTTTCATATCCGTTTTCTATATAATAATTTTTGCTTTATATGCTTTTTACACGGTAATTTTCCCGGAGCAATTTTTTTTTTTCTGTTTGATCTTTTGAAATATGTAGCTTACGTTTAAAACTGATTTAAAATAAAATTGGCTGCAAAGCAATTTAAATTGACATTTTTCACATTCCTAAGTCTTTTCAAATAATCGTTTTGACTTTTTAACGTACGCCAGAAGTCTTCTAATGCCTTTTGCATCCAACTGGCACTATTTTGGGTGCACCATGTCGTATGCGCTACCTACATAATTCGCTGAATTTTACTGAAATACACATAATTAATTGATTATATTATTCTGAGTTTTATTTTTAGTTATCTTCAATTAAGAAATATACAAAAGCTATGATTTAAAATGAAGGTCGTACACCGCAGAGACGAACTTAATTTTTTTGTTTCGCCTTAGATGCCAATTAAATTATTTTAATATTGTATATTTTTATTTTCAACCTCTTAAACTAGCATGCCATACTTTGTTAGAAGAAATTTCCAAAAAAATATGGCATCCTCTTAGCAATAGATGTCGTCTACGCAACTTATACGTTTTATTATTATTAAGAACCTAAGCTTTTAAGCTTTAAGCGCCGCATAAGTGACAATAAAATGAGTTATTTTCTAAGTTATATGTATAAGCAATTATTTCGTAATAGAACTCAAAGCGCACGTGAAAATAAAGAGAGATGAGATGGAAATGGGGCACCATGACGGTGTGTGGCATGTATACCTACTTTGCATGCTGGATAAGTACCACTGTGTACATATATGTATATACATATTTTATAGTTATGAAATCTTTCGCCTTTTCCACACAATTAAACACTTCATTACCGACAAAAATGTAACACTTAATTGCGCTGGTAATAACAAAATTCCCAGCGTTCATACCTTGGCCACAGCAATACGTAATACTCCCACTTTCCAAGCGAAGAAAATAAAATAAGAAAAGCTAAGGAGGGCTAATTTTGGGCGCAACCAAACATTTCTTACTCTCGCAATTTGTCAGATCAAAGGCGGAAAAATACTTACAGGCGTTGTACAACTTTATACTTCAAAATGTGTAGTAAGAATTCATAATTATTGTTCAAAGAAATCGATCGGTTTACAATCAAAATTTGGTGACCTATCAATTTCTGTGTATTATGGCTCATAGACTAACTTCTTTTCATTAATTTTAAAGAAATAAATCTATTCAATTTAAATTACATCACAAATATTGCCAACATAAATGGCTTACAGTTAAATTGCTAGAATAATTAAAATAAATATATATCGCATATGTAATTTAGGACCAATTTCACACATTTTCGGAATTAAGCGGTAGCAAGATTCACTTTTAGCATTGATTCAAGATCACATCTTTATCAAAAAAGGGTTCTTTCTAAATTTCATTAATAACCTTTTCGGTAAAAAAATCAGCTATAGGCACTGAGGTCCATAAGTGAGGTTTCAGGACTTGGAAAGGTAATGTTCAATTTCGACTATTTTTGGAAGTGAGGTGGGAGAAATGAGAATATCTCATCAAGGGTAGTGTCCGGGTAGTGTCACGACCGTAGTCCAATTTACACACATTCCAAATCATCCCTTCCATACCGCCACCAGTGTAAAATTTAAATTTTAGTAGTTTTAACATAACCTCTATATGGAGAGTGGGTCCAATTAATATCGGATTTTATACATCTTCACATGCCATTTATAACTATAAATTATCTCGATTAGTTATAGGTGAACAAAATTTTGCGAGAGTATAAAAAAGCAAAAGCAGGCACAAAAGGAAAAGTTCAGCTTCAAGGTAAGTAAGTAAGTAAGTGGAAAAAATAAGGGCAAAGTAAAACGCAATTCGGCGCAAATGTGAGTGCTACTATTATTTCATGCGCCACTGGATTATTACATGTCCACGGACTTATTACTTAATTGAGAACTTCCGGACACACTCACATAAAAACATATGTGTTGCATTACTTGCGAATTGCGGCAGGAAAATGGTGCGAAAGCATACAGCTTAAAAGTATACATATATATATGTAGGTATAAGAAAAATAGGTATCTGTAAATTTAAATATGCTTCTGAAGTGCTCCGGTGTATTTAGTCGCTTTCTGTTAGTAGCTCAACTAAAGGGTGGGCCATATAAAATTTTAAACTTAAAGATATGGCGTAAAAGATTAAGTGTAGCGTTTGCTGTATGGTACGTAGCGCTGTCCTGCTGGAACCAAATGTTGTCCAAGTCTTCCTCTTCAATTTGCTTGAAGAAAAATTCGGTTCGGTTCGCAATATCGCTCACCATTGATGGTTACGGCGGTTCCTTCTTCATTTTCGAAGAAAAATGGGCCGATGATTCCACCAGACTAAAATCCGCATCATACAGTGATTCGTGCTGGGTGCATTGGCTTCTCGACGATTACGTGCGGGTTTTCTGTACCCCAAATGCGACAAATCTGCTTGTTAACGTAACCATCGAGGTGGAAATGAGCCTCGTCCGAAAAGATGATTTTTGGGTAAAATTGACCATCCTCGGTCAAACGATCTTCTGCCCAATCTGTCAATATTTCCCAGTTTTCTTCCAGTGAATAGCGACCCATTTCGTAAATTTTAGACTTTTTACTGAATATCTGTCACTTTCCGAATGGTATTTGACATTTCCAATGTCGAAAAATAGATAATTCAAATTTAAAACGTTTGATGACCCACCGTATACTTAAGTGAGCGTGGTACATCTACTATGATTAAATCAGCTTTTCAAGCAACTAAAACGGGTCAACACCTTTGTGAAGTTAAATATATGAAGTATGTTATATGAGCAAAAAATCTCTGTAGCAACAGTTGTACACCGGACGACCACTTTAAAATGAAACATCTATAAGGAATCTGTATCTACACACTCATATACAAGGTCTGTCGCAAAAGAGACATAACTTTTAAATATAACTGTTTCTGGTATTGTATTGTACACCGAGAGTTCGTCCCACCTGGCCAAACGATTAATGCTGTGTTTTACCTTGGTGTTATGAAGCGTCTTTTGTCACGCATTCGTCGTGCTCGACCACAATACCGTGAGGCATGGTCCTGGCATTATCGTGCAACTGGCTCACTGATTTTTTGACAGAAAACTCCATACTAACCATTAATTACTCATCCTACTCATCTGATCTGGCACCCTGTGATTTTTACCCATTTGGAAAACTTCATTTGCCCATGAAAGGACATTTCACCTAAAAAAGGCGACGACCGATATTCTCAAGAGCATTCAGAAAAATAACCTTAAACACTCATTTGAAATGCTAATTGACCAGGCTAAACGCTGTATCGAAGCACAAGGAAACTATTTTGAATAAAAAAATATAACTTTTGAAAAATATTAATTTTTTGTTGTTTTTTTTAACAGTCCTGTTTCTTTTGCGGTAGTTCATTGTGTGCATGTACCACGGCTTCGCATCATCACAGTCGCTACCTTCAACACATAATTGAATTAATGCGATAATTCCCCTGAATGCAGATAAGGCGAGCTCCACTATATTCGGAGAAACTATGCTACCCACAAGCGCTGGTAACTGGCTGTGAAAAAACCCATAAAAGTACAAAAAACCCTGGCGAAGGAAGAAGATTATAATAACGTTGGCTGAATGTCGCGCTGAACGACTCAATTTTAATTAAAAATATTTAAAATGACGGCATTTAAACTAAATGACTTCTTTGCAAAAGTAGAGCGTTCGTAATGTAGCGACTGTGAAATAATTTGGCGGATAATAGGTGCTGAGAGTTGCTGCTGAAATAATCACGAGATAAAAATGGAAGTAGCGAGTGTGGAAGGGAAGTGGAAAGCAAAAGAAAGACAAAATTGCCTGTAACTAAATTAAGAGCAGATTAATTTAATTTAGTGGAATGTTCAGGAAAGGATCAAAATGGAACAGTGTGAAATTGAAACACTTGATAACGTTGTAAAGAAGTTGCAAACATATTTAAATACCACACCAATTATATACGTATCAGTCTGAAAAACAATTGTCTGTCACAAAAAAATTACTGCCCTAAATAAAATTTATAATTTTCTTCACAAATACGAAAACTTGATTTTAATTGATCAGTTTGTATGGCAGCAAGATGTTATAGTAGTCCGATCTTACAAGTTTGTTCGGGAATTACAATCGGCGATAATTTTTTGTCGCGGGCAAATGTTTTTCATTGATGCAAGCTATCTAAAGAGGGTCGAGAACGCGTTAAAGACGAACCCTGTCCAGCACGGCCCTCCACATCAACCGATAATCAACACGCCCATAAAATAAAGGAACTGGTGCTTGAGAATCGAAGATTAACAGCCAGAGATTTTAATGACATCGTTGGAATTTCGGAACGATCAGTGGAAACCATTTTGAAAGATCATGTGTTCCTAAGAAAAGTGAAAGCACGATTGGTTCCAAAATCACTTAATATTTTCGAAAACCAGCGTCGCTTCTGTAAAACAAAACTTTTCAAATACCAGGATATCATGAAACGTGTTATTACTGGCAACGAGTCTTGGATCTATGCTTACGACCCGAACACAGACGAACAATCTGTGGAAGATCGGAATATAGTTGAGCCGAGTCCAAAAAGAAAACGTCAAAGCGTATCAAAAATCAAGGTTAAGTTGACAGTTCTCTTCGATTATCGAGGTATAGTACACTTCAAAATCCTTCGGACCGGCCAAACTGTCATTAAGGATTACTATTTGAGTATTATGTGTCGTTTACGCGAAACTATTCCTAAAAAGAGGCAAGATTGTGGGCCGACAACTATTGGTTTTTGCACCACGATAGTACACCGTTGCATACTGCATTGATTCTATCTGAGTTTTTCGACGTATTTTCAACCAATATCCTGCAGTAACCACCGTATTCACCTGATTTAGCTCCGTTCAGCAAACTTAAACGACTGCTTCTGGAAGACCGTTTTGAGTCAATTGAAGCCATTAAACATAAATTGCAATACGCATCAATGGCTATTCCGGAAATTGATTTTAAAAACTATTCCAAGGATTGGAAAAAACCTTGGCACAAGTGTATTTGGGGCAAAGGAAAATACTTAGAGGGTGACGATGTAGATTTTAAAGAGAATAAACTAAGAGTTTTTAAATTATGAACAAAGTCTCACTATTTGGTGTTCATACATAGTAGTACACCACTCAAAACGGCACAATATTGGCACACTTAATAAAACAAAACACCTAAGAGTAGTACGCCTTTTATATTTCGCGCTCAGAAAACAAAAAAAAATATTAATCTTCAGAAAATGCTTTATTGCATTTCAAAATATTCTCCAACAAGAGCTAAATACTTTTATATGCATTTTAACCAATTATCGAAAAACTTATGGTACTTTGATTGAAGTATCTCCAATACGTGTATTTTGAACGCGTCAATTTCTTAAAATACAACTGGAAACAAAATATTGTTTGCCACTCAGAATTTGGTATTATACATTGTTCTAGTGGTATGGTTGCGGCACGTCCATTTTTTCATAATAACAGGAAAACATTTTCTTGAGAGTGCTTGGTGTGAGAACAACTTGTTTGGGATTTGGCTCATCGCCCATAAAGTCATCTGCTGTTTACCTTATACGTATATATCCACAAATCATTACCTGTCATGCTGTCATAGTTGTGTTTTGAAGCATCGCTATCGATTTTTTTAAACATTTCTCTCGACCAATCGACACGTGTATTTCTTGTGCGGCCAATAATAGATCTCACATGAAAAAAATGTTCAACAATCAAATGTTTATGCAATGTTGAATGTATGCCGGTCCCACTAATACCTGTAGTTGCCTCTATCTCATGATTGGTAATTTGATGGTCTTGCAATATCAGTATGCGCACTGCATCAACAGTTTTCGGAACAAAATTTTATTTTGAACGAATTTCACGAAATTCGTCTTGGAATGATCTACGACCTCGATCGAATTCCCACACCATAGAAAGTCACTAGCCCTTTGTTGAGCTTCATCGCTTTTGCGCCCAAAGTTGTGAAAAATAAATGCGAATTAATTCCATGTTTTGGCCGAAATGAATATTTTAAATAACTGTAAACAACATAAATAGTATGTCAAAACGTACTGAGTATGTATAAAAACAAAAATGTCAAACTTTACGATGGAGTGGTAAGTCGCCAGATTGCAACACTTGGAATTGCCAATCACGAAATTAAAGAGGTAATCTATGTAACAAATACACCACTCATGAGGATACCACACCTATTGTTAACTACTCACCAAAGAACAAAAAACAACAACAGCCGCACATGATTCGATTTCTCAGCCATCGTACAACGCTTCGCACGGGTCAACTTACTTGATCAGACCGAGAACCTATTAGAGAAGGATTGACATATTTCGATTGGTACTTCATTTCGCTCCCTATCGAACCTATTTATTTATTTCTATATATTTGGCGGAAAAATGGCAAAAACTATAAATATAAAAAAAAATAAGTTGAAGTTTGTTTAGAAATTCGAAAAGACTTTTTCGACTGCCCAATATTTGTCTCATTATTTTTTTTTTCTACAAATATTTTGCTCATTTCCCTTCTGTATTCCGATATTATTACCAGTAATTTGCACAAATATTGAAGATTAACCCAAAACAGAAAGTAACTAAATATTCATACCAACACACACACCAGACACAAGCTTTAACTGGAGCACTCACATACAAGCCACCAAATGAGTAAGTAAACAAAGCGCATATTTATGAAAATAAAGACATAATAGAAACATCGTAGCCATGCAAAGATTAATATTGGAATATCCAGCATACACAGAGAGCACTGGTCACTACTGATGTTTAATCCACTAACATGCAGTACACTCGGCGTACATATCCTTCACAGTGGGTCGGTTTACAGAGACTTATGGTAAAATCGTGAGTGAGGAAAACTTATATACGGATAATTTTGAACAACTTTGCCTAATGAGCCTATGGGGCTAAAACCGTTTTCAAATCGGTGATTTTTAAGGTAATTTTGTTCGTCAGTTTTTGAGACATCCGAATGAAATTATATTTTCTATTTTGATTTTCTATTGATCCTTTATCGGAATTTGTCAGATCGAACAACTATATCAAATATATCTCACATATAAGGGATTATTCAGATTTTTAAGCTTCACCTTAAAAATTTCTTGGCTCCAAACCGATTTCAGGCCCATAGTCTTTTAGGCAAAATTGTTCAAAATGATACATAGAACATTTCCCGTAAATACGATAAAAAAAAAAAATCAACCCGCTCTAATACACATAAACACACTTCGCTGAGTTTCATACACAAACTCACTCTGCCATGGAGCGCCTGTAGATGAGCAATTATACTGGCTATGCGCAGCTGACGAGCTCCGCTTTCTGTATGACTGTATGCGGCAGTGCGCTAAACATTTTCAGTTGCCATTGCACATTGACGCCAACGAGTCAGGTTTACCATTACTTTTTCCAACAACCACCTGCCACTCAGCACTTGCCTCTTCTTATTTCAGCTTTTTCTCTCTGTGTTTTTGTTAATTAAATATTAACCAAATGGCCTCATTATGCGCGCAAACTAAAATATAACTGTAGTTATACATGTCTGTGTACCTTATATTGACCGACAAACAAGCGCATTTACAGGGTAGCATGGTAGGTAAACTTTGCACGATATATTAACAAGTATATGGCATATGTATATACCAATATTTGCTTATATGCATGTATTTGCAGTTGCAGACAGTGACAGCCGTTCAGCGTTGGCAGAGTTCATTTTGAGCTTACGAGTCGAAGTTAGTGGACCGAACTGGACCGCGCTGTGAGGACCCCGCACCTAATGATCGGCGTATATATGTATGAAAGTTATTCGTAGTATATACACATATAAATTTGTACACTAAATGGCACGTAGACAAGTTAGCGAGTTAGTGACGTGACGTGTTTTTCTTGGTGCTCCGTTTATGGCATCAAATACGATAAGAAATAATCCCAAATTGATTCCTAAGCGCGCAGAAACACACACAGTGTCCACATCAGCACAAGCTAGTCAAAACTGAGCATAATAAAGCTACAAAAGCGGTGAGTGCTAAAACAATTAATAAATATTTATTTATTTGGGAGAAGGTGCGCACAAAAGGGAAATCGAGAAGAGCGTATCTTCTTAGCTCTCCCTTTGATACCTGCTTAGATCCCACAACCCACAACCCACGCAAAGAGAAATTCCATCTACAGACTCAACAACAAAGCAAGCGATCTTGTATCAATTCGCCAAAAACCCGAGCAAGAACAAGCCTAATTTGTCAGTTCAAACGATCAGAAATAACAAATGATATTTCTACTCAGCAAATGTTTGGAGCTACTGCAAAGTCGCCAGCAATAAAACAATTAGGCACGCAGCCAAACAAAGGGCCCATTAATAAGGCAACAACAACAAAGCCAATGGAAGAACAGTGGAATACAGTAGCTAAGAAAGGCAACCAGAAGACAGCAAAATTGCCGAAAACAAAGCCCCAAGCGATTTTAATATCAAAAAATGGGAACCTTTCCTATGCGGAGATGCTACGGAAAATCAAGTCCGACTCAACACTTAGTGGATTCGGAAATGTCGTGACAAAGATACGCAAAACGCAAAGTGGTGAAATGTTGTTACAATTCAGCGGAGCAGTGATTCCAACCGAATCTAAGGAGTCTATGAAAAAATGTCTTGGGGATCAAGCTCACATTAAACTGCTGACCCAAGAGATTCTACTGGAGTGCAAAGACCTTGATGAAGTCACAAGCAAGGAAGAAGTTCTTTATGCCCTGCAAAGGGAATTAGGAAACCCTGAGCTGACAATCTCGTCAATCAAGTGCTTAAGAAAGTCCTATGGAGACACCCAAACGGCAATCATTAAACTCCCGATTGAAGCAGCTAGACAGCTGCTAGTGACTAGAAAGCTGAAAGTTGGTTGGGTAAGCTGCCGTATACGAGAATATAGGCAACCTCAGCGATGCTTTAAATGTCTCGACTACGGACACACGGCAAAAACATGCACAAACGAGGACAGATCCAGACTGTGCAGGAGATGTGGCGAAGGGGAGCACCAGGCAAAGGATTGCAACAACAAACCAAAATGTTTGCTCTGCTTGAAAGCCGGAACAAAAGAAATTGAGCACTTTACAGGAAGCGTCAGGTGCCCGATATACAAGAAAGGTTCATGAGGTTCTTACAACTGAACGCAAACCATTGCCAAGCGGCACACGACTTATTGAAACAGTCAGTTGCCGAAAAGCAAATTGATGTGGTTCTACTAAGTGAACCATACAAAATCGGACAAGGCGTAACCTGGACAAGTGACACTCGAAAGAAAGCGGCTATATGGAAATGCAATCCCAACTTTGCGCAGCTGGAATCGCCTTTCTCTTCAGATGGTTTTGTTCGTACAACTATCAATAATATTAATATATACAGCTGCTACTTACCTCCAAGCCTTAGCGACGAAGAATACAGGAGTATTATCGACAACCTAGTGGCCGATGCCAGATGCAAGACCAAAGTTATAATAGCTGGGGACTTTAATGCCTGGGCTATCGAGTGGGGATGCAAAAGAACCAACAGCAGAGGTAAAACTTTACTAGAAGCTTTTGCTTCTCTTGATCTGGAGCTTTTAAATGCTGGGAACTAATGCACATTTAACAAAGGTGGCCGACAATCTGTGATAGACCTAACGTTCGTACACTCGAGCTTAGTTCGCAAATCTCACTGGGAAATTAGTGATCATTACACTTTTAGCGATCACTATGCAATTATATTCGAAATAAATAACGCACACGAACGACAGCGTTTACCGACCCTAAAAATAAGTAACTGGCGACCCACAACGTTCGACCCAGACCTTTTTTAAGAAGTCTTTAGGCTAACTTCTCTTCCCGACAATTTTTTGTCGGCTAACAAAGCTGCTCACTCGATTATGAGCTGTATTAAGAATGCATGCGACGCTTCAATGTCTAAGCTATCTCGACGCAAACACCATCCCCCAGTGTATTGGTGGAATGAGACGATCGCCAGGTTACGAAAAGAATGCCAGCAAGCAAGGCGACTATACCAAAGGTCACGAGGTACACCTGTATACACCACTCTCCAAAAACATTTTAAGGAGAAAAGAAAGCTACTGAAACAAGCAATTAAAAAAAGCAAACAGGAATGTTTCCTTAAATTGTGCGACGATGTCGAAAACAACGCTTGGGGACTCGCTTACAAAACGGTAATGGGGAAACTCCGAACTGGCGGGCAAATGCCAACCTCCCCCTCAACAATTGAGAGAATTGTTTCGGTTCTCTTCCCTATCCAACCCCCACTCCATCAGGAGATCGTGAGATTACCACAAACCCAGGTTATCCCGGCTGTTTCGAACGAAGAAGTTCGAGAAGCATGCAAACGGTTAAATCCGTCTAAAGCCCCGGGACCAGATGGAATTCCGAATATAGTGTTAAAAACAGCGATTGATAGAAACGTAGACTCCTTTCGAACTATGTATAATACATGCATCCAGGAAGGCCGCTTTCCCACCATATGGAAAAGGCAAAACCTGATACTATTGCCGAAACCCAACAAACCAATGACCGAACCGTCCCACTTCCGACCCCTTTGCATGTTAGACTCCGCTGGAAAAGATCCTGGAGCGGATCATACACCAACGGCTAAATAAGGCAATCGACGATGCCGGTGGGTTATCACCCAACCAATTCGGATTCAGGAAGGCAAGATCCACAATTGCAGCTGTAAATTTAGCAAAGACCCTGGCTGAACGGGCTATAAGCGGGAAAAGATGGAAAGGAGGCACAATACAGTACTGTATGGTGGTAACCCTGGATGTAAAGAATGCCTTTAACTCGGCATCCTGGCACAGTATATTGAGCGCACTAAAAAGCTTTTCCGTGCCTCTATACCTTTATAACATAATAGTAAGCTATTTCGAGGATAGAACTTTGAGCTACAACACAAGTGAAGGCTCTAAAAAATATAAAGTCTCAGGCGGAGTACCCCAAGGATCTGTTCTTGGGCCGCTACTATGGAACGTCATGTACGATGGAGTACTACGACTGAAAGTACCCAAAAACGTGCATATTATTGGGTTCGCAGACGATATCGCTGTTATGGTTATAACCAAACATATACACGATATAGTTTCGATAACCAACAGAACAATAGAGATAATAAGCGGCTGGCTCGAAACTAACGGACTGAACCTAGCGGAGAGCAAGACCGAAGCGGTACTCATTACGGGCAGAAAAGTCCGTGAAGTTGCCACGATCAATGTAAAGGGGGTAAGCATCACGACACAACCGGCAATTAAATACTTGGGAATCATGCTTGATGCAAGGATGTCCTTTAAGGAACACTTAGTGTACACAGGCGAAAAAGCCACAAAACTGTGCAGAGCCTTGACCCGGTTAATGCTCAATACCCGTGGGCCAAAGCAAAATAGAAGACGACTATTAGCTGGTGTACTAAAGTCAGTCGCGCTGTACGGCGTCCAGGTATGGGGAAAAGCTCTAGAAATAAAATCATATCGCCGTGGCCTTTTTTCGATATATGCCACTTGCGCGCTAAGAGTATGTTCTGCGTTCCGCACAGTATCGGAAGATGCTGCTCTAGTTATTGCAGGCTTACACCCTTTAGATCTTCTGGCCAAGCAGATTCAATGTTGTACAAATGACAGGTTACCGCACAATACATTAAAACAAATAGCAAGGGCAGAGACAGTAGATCAATGGCAAAAACGCTGGGAGGAAAGCGGAAACGGACGGTGGACATTCCGACTGATCCCCAATGTCGAACCATGGTTAAATAGACAACACGGTGAGGTAGATTTCCACCTAACTCAAATTCTCACAGGACATGGCTGCTTCAAAGCATATTTAAAACGATTCGGGCACGAAAATAACGACACATGTGATTATTGCGGAGGCGATACCGTCGAAAATGTGGAACACACATTCTTCTATTGCCCAAAATATAATCAGGAGAGGCAACGCTTAAAAAATGCGTTTGGTGTAGACCCAACTCCCGATAACTTGGTAAGCCAAATGGTCGAATCGGTAGATAAGTGGAAAGCGAAGTAGCAGCCAGGGTTATGAAATCCCAACGTGCCAGCGAACATCGGCGGGGAAGAGAGCTGTTAAATGTAACGGACAACCACGACCCAAACACACTAACATTGACGTGACGGGAAGGGTTGGCGACGAACAATGTACAAGGGGGGTTATCAGACCAACAGAGGTGGGGCCAAGTAAATGCAACTTGTAACTGAATGCATTTTGACCATCACGTACGCATGAGTGTCACTCAAACCATCCTCCCGACGTAATACTTGACGGTGGTACCGGGGGGAACGGTACAGGACGGTAGGAGGTTTAGTTTGGATTAAAGTTCCACACTGACTGGGGTCCAGGCTTTCGATGCTTCCTCCTCGTAAAAAGACTTTTGTAAACAAATCCTTAGGTAGTTGCAATTAAAATAACAATTTGAAAATTATACAAATAAATAAATTTGTATTGTATTGTACATATATTCTGACAAAAAAGCACCTGGAAATTGTAATCAAATTCCCCTGGTAAGTAATATTTCAGAAACATGAGTTTTGGTAAGTTGGTAGGACTGCCCTCAATTACTATGCTAATGTGGGCGCGATCTGTCAAACAAGCTGCTTAAGCCGATACACCTTCGTAGTGCGTTGCAATTTTTACAATGGACAAAAATATGGAACAAAGAATTTGTCTCGAATTTTGTATTTCTAACCAAATTTCGTGAGCGAAATCGTTGCGAATGTTGGAAAATAATTACAAAGATTCAGTTTTGATAATAACACAACTGGTATAAAGCCTTAACAGACGGTCGAGAGATCGTTGAAGACATGCCTCGTTCTGGACGACCCTCGACCTCATCAACTGATGAAAATTAAAAAAAAATTAAGGATATGGTACTTCAAAATCGCAAGGATTTGTGGTATTTAGGGTATGAAACGTATTTTTACTCGAAATGTCCCGATAAAACGGAATTTTTTTCAAAAAGAGTAGGATTGTGACCGATTTGAACGCCAAAAACGAAATGCATACCATCGTTGAACCACCGATTCTGCAGATTTGGCCCGTATGATTTTTTTCTTGTTTCTATCGATGTGACTAAACAAAGTTCGCTAAAGGAGCTGGTGGCAATCCCAAAAAGTTATCATCATGAAAACTGTTTCAAGGATTGGAAAATTGCTGGCATAAGTGAATTACATCTGGTGGGGATGATTAGCAGGCGAGAAAATAAATCACTATTACATCCTGCGGTGTTTATGTTATTTGAAGTAGTAAATAAAATTTTAACTGGTTTCTGGTATTATTAGCCAATAGAAATAATAGATTTAATAATAGATTAAAGGTCATAGTTATGATAATATTGATGTTATAGATACGAGTATGATAATAGCGATATATACTCGAGAGTAACTGAATTTATTATGGTAATGGTAATCATTTGCAAATACGCCGATGCTTGTCCAAATCTTAATAATTAAAAAAAATTAAATTTAAAATTGTTTCAGAATTAAATAAATTTACGTTTTTTCACATTTGCGTACTTCGTGTGTGTTGCTGCTAACAGAAGGTTTCAAGATCGGAGCATACTCTTGTAGAACCGGATCGATTTGGATCGATGCCCAAAGCATACTAAAATTATGGAGGGAACACTTCTCCAGTCTGCTGAATGGCAGTGAAAATACAACGCCAGAATAAAGTGTACCCGATTCCCCAATCGATGACGATGGAGCCAACGTTCCATTGCCCGACCACGAAGAAGTTTAAATAGCAATTACCCGCCTGAAGAACAACAAATCGGCGGGCGCCGATGAATTGGCGGGCGAGCTATTCAAACACGGCGGCGAAGAACTGATAAGGAGCATGCATTAGCTTCTTTGTAACATATGGTTGGACATGCCCAACGATTGAAATTCTAGTATGCTCTGCCCAATTCACAAAACGGGAGACCATACAATCTGTGCCAACTACAGTGGGATAAGCCTCCTCAACATCGCATATAAGGATCTATCAAGCGTATTGTATGAAAGATTAGAGCCCACCATCAATAAACTGATTACACCTTATCAGTGTGGCTTTAGACCTGGCATATCAAGCACCGACTAGATATTCACCATGCGACAAATCTTGGAAAAGACCCGTAAAAAAGGAATCGACACACACTACGATCGTCGATTTCAAAGCTGCTTTCGACAGCACGAAAAGGAGCTGTCTTTATGCCGCGATGTCTGAATTTGGTATCCCTGAAAAACTAATACGGCTGTGTGAGCTGACAGTGAGCAATACCAAAAGTTCCGTCAGAATCGGGGAGGACCTCTCCGAGCCGTTCGATACCAAACGAGGTTTCAGACAAGGCGATTCCCTATCGTGCGACTTTTTCAACCCGCTTTTGGAGAAAATAGTTCGAGCTGCAGAACTCAACAGAGAAGGTACAATCTTTTATAAGAGTGTACAGCTGCTGGCGTATGCCGATGATATTGATATCATCGGTCTCAACACCCGCGCCGTTAGTTCTGCTTTCTCAAGACTGAACAAGGAAGCAACGCAAATGCGTCTCACAGTAAACGAGGGCAAGACAAAATATCTCCTGTCATCAAATAAATAGTCATCGCACTCCCGACTTGGCTTTCACGTCACGATAGACAGTCATAACTTTGAAGTCGTAGATAATTTCGTCCATCTTGGAACCAGTATAACACCACCAACAATAGAAGCCTTGAAATCCAACGCAGGATAACTCTTGCCAACAGGCGTTACTTCGGACTGGGTAGGCAACTGAGAAGTAAAGTCATTTCTCTACGAACAAAAACAATCTATATAAGCCACTCATAATTCTTGTCTTGCTGTATGGTGCATAGGCTTGGACGATGTCAACAACGGATGAGTCGACGTTGCGAGTTTTCGAGAGAAAGGTTCTGCGAAAGATTTATGGTCCTTTGCGCGTTGGCCACGGCGAATATTGCATTCGATGGAACGATGAGCTGTACGAGATATACGACGACATTGACATAGTTCAGCGAATTAAAGACAGCGGCTACGCTGGCTAGATCATGTTGTTCGGATGGACAGCTCTGAAAGTATTCGACGCAGTACCAACCGGAAGAAGCAGAGGAAGAGAACCTTCACTCCGTTGGAAGAATCAAGGGGAGAAGGACCCGGTTTCGCTTGGAATATCCAATTGGAACCACGTAACGAAAAGAAGAAACTTCTGGCCCGTTCACTCGGCTATAATCGCGTAAGCAGTGTCTACGCCAATTAAGAAGAAGTAGAATTTTCAAAAAATTTATGGAAATGCAATTTCCTAACCACAAAAGAAATTTGTACCAAAAAAAATTCCGAATTATTCCTATGTGCACAAAAATTACATAGGAGGAACCTACTTTTAGGCGCCAGATATTTTGCATATTTTATAGATCGGAGCGCATGCATGTTTATATGGGTGTGCTCTGTGCTTGGATTTGTACAAATCTCCCTGCAATAGCTAATCAGCTCTTGCTTACAATCAATTGTTGAAACGTCATTGTCGTAGTGTACGAGTACGATTATGTAGGTTCTAATGCAACAGCAACAATAACTGCAATGGCGGCAAGCCATTGGTAGACGTAATCCATATTGACCAATAAATTGCAACACTGTCATATGGAGATCCACGACAATTTTTAATTTTTTGAATTTGGAGTAGAATCGCAACAGAACCAACAACAAACATGAACAAAAAGTAAAACGTTAGAGGTGGAGAAGGAGAAGGACAAGAAGCGAACGTTTGGACTGCAGTTTTTAACTGCCAGTGGCTTAAGTGAATTGCTATGTACAGTCGCATTCCAAAATACAACCGCATGTTGCATGCCATGTATGCAATCTCAGCAATTTGTAGCTTAGAAGCGTCGGCATCGAGTGTGCGCTGGACGGAAAAACAAGAAAAGTAGCAATAATAAAAACAACCGCATATATAGGAACAACAACTACAAAAATTTCCATATCAACAACATCAGCAGCTGTATGAATGTTTGCACGTTTGTTTATTTGTATGTATATGTGGCAGCAATGCGTTCGTTGTTGTGGTATTCTTACCACGTTTACGTATAAGAACGCAATAAATCCTTTTATTTTTCACACCTAAAACCGAGATTTCGCGGCAGCTTACCAAAGCTCGCTTACAAATATACAAGGACACAAACACACACGCACATATAAGCATAGCTTTAAATGCATGCCAAAGTGCGGCAAATGTTCGCTTATAAAACGACTTGGCAACAACGTTGGAGATATTGTTGTGTTAACAACAAAAACATCAACAAGCATACCGAAACAATAGTTTTGCAATGCCGAATAGTAAGAGCAAATGCATTGTGCCCGCATGAGTATATGTTTGTGTGTTTGTATAATGCTAAACATATCTACAAAATTGCACTTAATCCCAAATGGTCATAAGTTCCGAAATAGTTAAATCGCGCACGTTGTTTGTTGCCCGACTGCCATTTTATGGGTGTTACACACACACTTTGTGCACGAACACAAAGGCCAACACACAGTTGCGCTATTAACATTTATGCGCTTGTGTAAAACTCCTCCGCAGCAAACAATCCTTTGAACCCATATGCACATGAAAGCACAAAAATGTGTTTGCAAACAAATGTGTGATTGAGGCCAAGGAGAATAGTAAACAAATAGAAAAGGAAGGAATGCAAACAACACCTAGCGGCATAAAAGCCACCAACGTTCGTTTTTTATGCAGAAAACTTCAAATAGCCGAGTTAATGTGTACAACCGACTTTCTGGAAAACTTTAATTCATTACAGTTTTTGTCAAAATGCTTTAGCGGACTTATCGTTCTTTTGTTCAACATTGCTTGACATTTTGACATGGAAAGACTTACGCTTGAACAACGTTTACAAATTATTTAACTTTATTACGAAAACTAATGTTCTGTAAAGAATGTGTTTCGCGCGAGTTACAGGTTAGGAGTCGGCTAACGTCACTACTTAAATAAGGAGCAATCACTGAGGCAAATAAATATACTATCAAACACTTTGATGCCCAGAATCGGACTAGCTCTACATGAGATCAGCAACTCAAGTCTGTTCCAATGAGTGGCTATACCGTCATTTGAAGTAACCTGAGATGTACTATAACTCGCGCTTCGCTCAACTTATGGTCAACATAATTGGCCTACTAAGCGTATTATTCGCAACACCATCACCTATCTTGGGAGCCAGCATTCATTATTGCATAATATTCGACGGAATAGACCACACTCAGCAAAACATAGCAACCGTATCTGAGTGTACACCAAGACCATGTAGAGTCGACTCGGTCCCGTTCGCAACAACTCAGACTGACGTATGGAACGACTTGGCTCATTTTACGTCGAGATCTTCAAATGAAAGCATACAAAATACAGCTTGTGCAGCCACTGAAGCCACTTGACCTTCTCTATCGACGTCGCTTTGCTCTATGGTCTCTTGAAAAGTTCCAAGAAGATCTCAAGTTTACGAGCCAATTTTTTTCAGTTTGGATTTGTAAACATGCAAAATTGACGCATGGAACGAAGAGCAACCTGCAGAGATTCAAGAGCTGCCATTTCATCCAGAAAAAACAACGGTTTAGTGAAGTTTATGGGCCGGTGAAAACATCTCGATGGCAGTTTTCCATTAGCCTAAGAACATTCTTTTGAAGGCGAGCCAAAGTGAGAAGACGAAACATACCTTACAGGGCTGTGCGCTGGGTTTGGGACCCGCCACGTAAAAAACGCCCCCAATGAAAAGAACCCAAATGCCTTGACTGACAGACTCTCTTTTTGATCACGACTACAGCAAACGAAACAAGGATTATGATTTGAGGGCATGCACCTGGAATGTCCGGTCCCTTAATTGTGAAGGTGCCGCTGCTCAGCTGTCAGGACAAGGACTGAGGTGAGTAGGTCCTTGTGGCATTTACTACAGTGGCCATATAAAGGAGCGCAAATTTTGTGTGGTATTCGTGGTGGGAGAGAGACTCCGTCGCCGAGTACTATCATTCACTCCGGTGAATGAACGTCTAGCCACAATCCGCATCAAAGCGAGGTTCTTTAACCTATCACTGATTTGCGCCCACGCCCCGATGAAAGAGAAGGACGATGTGACCAAAGATGCCTTCTATGAGCGTTTGGAGCGCATCTATGAGTGCTGCCTCCTCCATGATGTTAAAATCGCGCTTGGCGACTTTACCGACTTTGGTCAGCAAAGAAGGTATCTTTGGCGCAAGATCCTCCAGTGGGTTGATGCTGATCGACTTTGCCGGGGTCCGAAATATGGTTATCTGTAGTACTAGGTTCGAGCACAAGAAAATACGTCAAGCTACCTGGCTGTCTCCGAAAATCCAACCAACCAGATCGATCATGTTGTGATAGACGGAAGATACGTCTCCAGTGTTCTAGACATGCGTGTGCTCCGAGGTCCTAACATCCACTCGGACCACTATCTTGTTGCAGGCTTGATTCGCACCCGTGCTATTCAAACACGGCGGCATCAGCTTTTTTGTAGAACATTGTCGGACGAAAGCATGCCCAACGATTGGAATTTAAGTGTGCTCTGCCCAATCTACAAAAAGGGAGACCCCACAATCTGCGCCAACTACCGTGGGGTAAGCATCCTCAACATCGCGTAAAAGGTCCTATCGGGCGTATTGTAGGAAAGATTAAAGCTCACCGTCAACAAACTGTTAACTTTCGTTAACATATCCTGTTTTCCAGATTGGTATGACTGTCAGTGACATCAGTGCCAAATGTCACATCAAAATAGTCATCGGTATTTAGTATACACTTAACTTTCTGCATTCGGCGATTTTTAAGATGACTGAAATTATTCAACAAAGAAGCTCCGTTAAATTTTGTGCGCGAAATCAAATTCCTGTTGCTGAAATATTGAGAATGATTTAAAAGAACTATTAATTGTTAACCAAATTATGCACAGTCACTTGAAATATTTGCTTGCCATGCCGCGACGAGGTCAGTAGGCGTTGCTCGGTCATTCTGTATATATGTATGTAAATGTGCACGGGTCTCTTGATGCACATTCCAACACACATACTTTTCAAATTTAAACTATAATACACTATTAACAGCATTGCACAATATTTCCGAAATGTAAGCAGAACGCTGCTAAGCGAGAGAAGCCCACGGAGTTCGCTGTTATGGGCACCAGGCAAGAAATACTCCCCAGTTGTTTATCGGCGTAGAAAGGCACGACAGAGTTAACATAATGGTAAGTAGTATTACGCTCTGTCACACCTCCGTTTGAATTTTTCACTTTTTTCTTTAACAACATGACCTTTCATGAGCTTTGACGGTTGGCATATATACCTAGCTAGCGATATGAGCGTATCCGCGATCAAGCCGCTCAACCCGTTGAGTGCACTCATTTCCGGTGGCATGCTATTTTATTACATCTGTTGTTTATCGAGTACAGGTAAAACTGTAAGTTTGCTTGAGTTGTGTTTTTGAGTTTTTAGGATTTTTTCTCCCTTCAACGACTACAATGCATTCAACCGAGCGCATCGTACTACTCACTCATTCTCCCAGCCATACGGCTCGTTCTATTAGCCTTGCATCCTTTGTAAGTGTTAACGTCAAAGCTTGTTGCCTGTATGTCATCTACTGTTTGTCGTCTGCTATTGTGTAGTTTGCATACGCTTGAAATGTAAATGAGCTGTTTATCATTCACACGACAAGCGCAGTGATAATTTTTTATAGGTCTCTGCCAGTGCTTTAAGGGTGCGGTTGATGAGCTCTCTGTATTTCTATACAGTCTTTTGTAGAAGAACCGCAAATGCGGTTGTGTGTTCTTGTTTTTAGCGGTCCCTAGGAATAAAATATTGCTATATTGGAAAATAACTCAATTTAATCGAGCTAATAAAGAAAAGTTTGATGGTCAATTAAACAACGAGAAAAATTTCCTGGGAAGAGTAAAACTTAGAATACGAGGGCCTTCCTATAAATAACCGACCTAACCATGATGCACGCGACTTTTTCAAAATTGTTTTTTTTATTCTTCTACATAGTCTCCTTGTAACTCCACACACTTCTCCCAGCGATGCTCTCATCTCTGCAACCCTTCCAAATAGTACTTGGCGTCTTTGTCTGCAAAATACGAGTTCACGAAAGAGATTGCCTCCTCATTTGACGAAAATCTCTGGCCGCCGAGCGCAGTTTTAAGTTGAGGAAACAAAAAAAAGTCGCTTGGTGCTAGATCCGGTGAATAAGGTGGATGGTCAAGCAGTTCGAACCGCAACTCGTGGATTTTCGCCATGGCGACTGTTGAGGTGTGAGATGGTGCGTTGTCTTGGTTTGTGGTCTAGCGTAAGCAAACGCGGCACCCAACGCGCGGACAGCTTTCTCATGCCCAAATCTTGGTTTAATATGTGACAAACAGTTTCTTTTGACATCTTCATAATCTCAGCTATTTCCCTAACTTTAATCCGGCGGTCGTCTAGTACCAATTGATGAACTTTAGCGATGTTATCGTTAGTGGTTACAGTGTTTGGACGCCCAGGACGTTCATCATCTTCCAAGCTCCTGCGACCACGTTTAAATTCAGCTGCCCAAAATTTTACGGTGGTAAACGATGGTGCAGAGTCACCATACACAGAGTCCAACTCATCTTTGATTTGTGAAGGCGTATTGCCTTTCAAAAATAAAAATTTAATTACAGCTCGATATTCAATTTTTTTCCATTTTGGGGAAATCACCGAAATAGACTCACAAAAACGACTGTCAACAGATAATTGCGCAAGATAAATTTCTGAAATTTTGGCGAGTAGCTATTATAATATGCACAATTTGAAGTAGAAACTTTTTTTTCAGATGTGCCGCTAGCTTCACGTTGAGCTCGATTATTTATCGGACAGCCTCGTACACTATATCGCAAAATTAATTACTTCGGCTCTCAGACTTATTATGCAGTTTCTAGGAAGAATAAAACTGAGCACAAATTCTGTAGCAAAATCAGTTACTTGTGCTTTCTCATTAGTTGATAAAAATGTCAATAGCGCAATGAGTTTCCTGGGAACAGTAAAACTTAACACAAATTTTATTGTAAAATGAATTACTTTTGCTTTCTGAATTAGTATACAGACTTCGAAGCAAAATTATATAGCAAAATTAATTACTTTTGCTGTTTGACTTAGTATTCACAAAACAAATACCGATAATGAAATGAGAATAGTAAAACTGAGCACACACTTTATCGGAAAATCAATTACTTGGGCTTTTTGCTTCTTCTTCTTCTTAATTGGCGTAGACACCGCTTACGCGATTATAGCCGAGTTAACAACCGCGCGCCAGTCGTTTCTTCTTTTCGCAACGTGGCGCCAATTGGATATTCCAAGCGAAGCCAGGTCCTTCTCCACTTGATCCTTCCAACGGAGTGAAGGTTCTCTTCCTCTGCTTCTTCCTGCGTTGGATTTCTAGGCTGACATTGTTGGTGGTGTTTACGCTGGTTCCAAGATAGACGAAATTATCTACAACTTCAAAGTTATGACTGTCAACAGTGACGTGTGTGCCAAGTCGCGAGTGCGACGACTGTTTGTTTGATGACAGGAGATATTTCGTCTTGCCCTCGTTCACTGCCAGACCCATTTCTTTTGCTTCCTTGTCCAGTCTAGAGAAAGCAGAACTAACGGCGCGGGTGTTGAGGCCGATGATATTAATATCATCGGCATACGCCAGCAGTTGTACACTCTTATAGAAGATGGTACCTTCTCTGTTGAGTTCTTCAGCTCGAACTATTTTCTCCAGAAGCACGATAGGGAATCGCCTTGTCTGAAACCTCGTTTGGTATCGAACGGCTCGGAGAGGTCCTTCCCGATCCTGACGGAGCTTTTCGTGTGACGTTGAGCAACTTTTTGCTTAATATACAGAAATATCAATAATGCAATGAGAACAGTTTTTGGGAACAGTAAAGCTTTCCATAAATTTTATTTAAATCAGTTACTTGTGTTTTTGACTTAGACGACAGAAATATCAATAATAAAGTGGGAATAATAGTTATGAGCACAAATTATATCGCAACATGAATAACTTGTGCTTTGTGATTTAGTAGAGAGAAAATAATTATTTTTAATGTTTAAATAATTTCGGGGACCATTTTTTAGAAAGTTCTAAGAATGTTGTAATTAACAGAAAATCAAAGCAATCGCAAACTATGAATCTAATTGGGAAAAACCTTATTTTTCTCCAAATTAAAGTCATGCAAAAAATAACATTCAGAATATATAAATAGGGAATAATTATAAAAAGGTAAAAAATCATTACCAACTTTAAATGTGTAAAAAGTTTTATGATGGTAATAAGATTCAAGTTGGTTTGAATACTGCATCCTAAAGCTCTATAAATAGAAGTAAGAAGTTTTCAGCTTTTGTTTTCCCAATAAAATAAAGGCATTCGGTATAACCTCGCTCATCTGCGAACCTACTCCTTCCTTCAATTTTTCGTAACTGATTCAAGGAAGCTTTGTTTTGAGATATTAGAAGTCTGCACCTTCTTTGTTCATGATCAATATGAAGATGTCACCGTAGAGAGAATACTCAATTGAGGATGTAAGCCAAAAGAGTATTCATTTTTAGTTATGGTATTATAAAAGACTTAAACTTGTGACTTCCTTCAAGCCAACCTTTTGAAATTCTGGGACAACTATAACAGCATATTTTTGGAATCCACCTTTTATTCCTCTCTTAAATAGTAACTCCAAATTATAGCTGATAAACCGTTTTAATACGATCTGTTTTGGCATATCGGTGTATTTTCAGAGAAAACTCACCTCAAAATTAGCATAAATATGAAGTGGAATTTGGATAGGTGGCATTCCAAAACCTTAAACTAAAAAGCAAACCAAAATTAAAAGTACCAAAATAATGGGTATCTGCCATTTTGGTCGATCCCTTTCTGCCATTTTCCAGTTGGAGACATTATTCCATCAGTGTAAATCGAAACTTCGAAATTTCCAGAACGGAAGAGAATGAACCATTGTTATGCTACGCGTTCTGTCAGTTCGTCTCCGTAAACTTCACAAATTTGGTGGCTTGAGTGGCATTCTTCCCTTTTTTATACAAAAATTTCAAAATATAGCAAATTCTTCATTATTTTCACTCGCTTTGAACAGCTGTAACTTTTTTTCAACATCCCCGAATTAAATTTTTTTGCGGCTAAATTAAGTTTAAAATCTCACCTTTCCAACACTATATGGTGTGATACAATGCGATTGGTAGTACTGGACTTATATGACTGCAACGACATCTATTGACGAAGAGACTTTTTCGACTATCCATTATATATATACATATATATATTTATATATTTATGTCACAAATAGCGGCAATATTTCGGCGTATGTATGAAGAAATTCGCACAGAGTACTACACGACAAATTAAAGCGATGGCTGCTAAAATATGCATATTAAAAGCGCACATATCTACATACACATAGTATATGATTCGGCGTATATAAATTTGCATACAAGAGTACGGACGTGTGTACAGACCCCATTAACCCAACACCAGACAACGCAACACGAAAATATATTTCTTGTTTATATCACTCCCTTTGCGTAGTGAAATTTTTATCCGGCAGTTTTCGAATTAATTAAATCAAATTTTAAATTGTACGAAATCAAATTGCGTATTTAAAATTTCAAGAGTTTGCATATTTTCACGCTCACTTCATTTACATATGTGCTTTGCATTGCCGCTTTTACACTCATTTCGTGCAATTGTGCGGTAATGAAATTTTCTTCACGCAACGCGCCAACGAACCAAGATAAGACAAAACGGAAGAAAGCAATTGATGCTGTAGCAATTTTCTGATGCTTGCGGTAACCACATCATGGCTTTGCATCGTTTGCCTCTAGCGAGTCTTACACACGCTTCACTTTCAATTATCCCTGATTTTTATTTTGCAAAATGCGATTTTGGATTTGGCTTAATTTTTCGGGTAGCTAACATTCATCGTAATTCGCCTTAGACAATGTGGAGTTTGCGGTCAACGGCTACGAGTTAAAAGAAAGATTTGAGAAGTTGGCAACGGAAATTTAATATTAAATTCATAATGATCATAATTTTATAATTTCGCTACTTAATCCAAGGTCAAAAACGTTTTTATAAAGAATATATATGACATGATTTTATGTATGTATATTTGAAAGTTCTGGAATACAAGCCTTCCAAAGTAAACAGGACTTTTTGAATCTAGCGCCATCTATATGCCGACTGTTGCGATAGAATCTGTTATCTTTATCGATCGTCCAGTGAGCATTTCATTGGTTGGAAGATAACTTCATTTCCACTGCGTTTTAAGTGGCAGCATGTTTGTGTCATCGGTGCGAAAATGAGCTTCGAAGTAAGAGCCAAAATTAAATTTTTGATTTAAAATTGATACAACTTTTGACGAAAAGTTTCATTTGATGAAATAAGTTTATGGCGATGATTGCGTATTCCGTAGCAGAGTGCAAGAGTGGTTTCATCGATTTCAAATTGGTCGAAAGGACATAAATGACGATCAACATGTAGGCCAATCAAAATCCGGGATCACCGGAAATTCCATCGTAACTGTGCGTAAATTCGTCAAAAAACAGCCGAAATTACCATTGAAATTCATGAAAATAGAATTGAACATCTCCGAAACATCGGTTTATCGCATTTTGACTGAACATTTGGGTTTGCGAAAGGTGCGTGCACGGTTTGCTCAGCACAAATCGACTGACGACCAAAAATTTCTCAGAATCCAACATTCGATGGACGATTATTTGACCAAAAATCACATTTTAACCATTCTCCGTGTTTACCTGATATTGCACCGAGTGACTTCTTCCTTTTCGGAAAAATGCATTTGGCCGTGAAAGAAAAGCGTTATGCAGACGTAGAGGTAATTCAAAAGGCTTGCACCGGCATACTGGCGGCCATACCCGCCAATGACCTAAAACACTAGTTCGAAATGCTTTTGGACCGTGGAAAAAGCTGAAAGGAGACTATTTTGAAATTGATTTGCAGAAAAACCATTGTTATGTTTTTTTTTCCTCTTTACCTCTTTACTTTGGAACGTCCATTGTATATTGCATTTTGGCCAGCGTGTTAAAAAATTACATATTTATGTTCACGCTTAGCTCTTATTTTGAAGCAGTTTTTATTTCCTCAATCGTAGTGTACCATCGTCATTTCATGGAAACTTTTGGAAGCGAAAAAAAGTCAAAAGGGGCCTGGTCGGGGAAATACGGTGTTCTATTTTATGTTTATTGTTCTATTTTTAGCCAAATATTCGTGGCCAAAAACCGATGCGTGAGCAGAGGAGTTATCATGATACAAAAGCCAGCGTTTGTTCTTCCACAATTCCGAACGATTCTGAAGGATTGCTGGAGGATTGACCATACGACCCTTTGGCAAGGTCTCATGATGAACGTCGCCTCTGTAGCGGAAGAAAACCTTCGAATTCGACCTAACTTGCCACACTTTTTTCGCTCTTGCCATAAACTTTTGATTCGTGACCATTAATGATCCTATGGGGCATATCAGTGTCTTGTCTCGCTGTTTTGTTGAAACGCAATAAAACAATCGAAAATCGAATACACGTAGCCAGCGAAGTGCACTCAATACGCTCTCCAGCCAGCTAATTAAACAATATTCAATTAAATAATGTCATAGCCAGGCACATACCTAAACATACCCTGCAGAAAATTCGACTATCCCAGAACTAGGAAAGATCCAGCTATTTTAATGATAGTACTAGTTCTAGCTTAATACCTAGGCAATGCTTTCAACTGTCCACTTTAATACGGAGATGTCGTTGGCGGTGGCAATTATCGTGCAGTGCATTACTTTGCAACTCGACTTTCACCGACTTCATAGTGGATAGTTGTGAGGTAGTTTCATTAGATTGGTTCTACGGTATGTATTTTTAAGATAGTCCCAAACTAGTCAGCTGAAAACTAAAATAATCTTCATAAAAAACTAGTTGCATTAAAACTGTGCCATAATGATAAATTTTGAATTCATTTAGAATTTATTTATTTTGCGTTGAAATAGGTTTTGTATGAAAAAGTTTTACATTACTTAAATTGAATAAAGTTAAATGCAAGTATAAGACATTAAAATGAAATGTAAATTATGAAGTTTTTGCAGGCGACATTTTGAAATTTCTGTTTTTTGCATCCTTATAGCTTTCCGTAGGTGATCCTCCGCAGCAATTAAATTGGGTGTTGGTGAAATTGAATCTATATATTGTATGAAAAGAATATATTAGTTAAATATGCAGATTTAGTTGATTTAAAACTTGTATTACTTACTTAGTAGCGCAGCATAAATTTTTTAATCGGACTTTAACCATACCATCGCTCCGGATTTTTCCTAAGTTGCGTGTAATATTTTGTTGAATTAACCTTTTTATAGTAGAAACCTGTTAAAAAATGACAAAAATGTAATAAATGTTTGGGTTTTGTTAATATTTATTATACTTTCAAAAATTTCGCTATTTTCTGTACAATTTGATCCTCCAAAGCCCTTCCTCTGTCTGCAGCGGGAAAACGTCGGCTATTTGGGCACCCACTGACTCTTAGCGAATTAATTTCTGCTGCAATACTTTTTGCTCAGCTAAAGCTTACATTATGGCTTTATTTTGTTAAATTGCATTTCTGAAAAAAAAAACAACTATGTATATATGTTATGGTTATATTGTATAAATTGTATTTAATATCTTCCATACAATCTGTGGCTACTTGGCTAATCATTTTCATTTATTGCAACCTTAATGTTTTTTCCTAAAATTTGTATCCAATTTTTCATCATTTTCATTCGTCAACAACAATTCTTTAAAACTTTCACTTACAATTGTATATCTGTATCTACATACATATGTATTAAGTTTACGCCTTTTTGAATTGAATAACTTTTTGCAACGCACTTTTGAATAATTGAATACGAAGATGGGTTACAATAGCTAACGATAGGTGATTATCGATATTTTACATTAAACTGTCTTTCGCTGCATGGTTTAAAACACATGCCAAGTGATTGACTCAGAACTGTATTTTTTGTACCGGTTCTCAATTTTACTGCAGGGTATATGCACATATAGTACACACACTCGAAACTCAGTTAATAGGTGTCAACAAGTAGCTTCACACGTTAAATTAACTGAGTTGTCGCACAACTTATAACAGCAGGAGAGAGGAAGAGAGCTGGCACTATGGCAAATGATTATCGCTGGAAACGCTGAAATGAATGTAATGGCAGCAACTACAGATATTAGCACTTCAATTGCTGCACTGCGTTTGCAAGCAATGTGGCACACAACCTTAACTGCACACATACAATCGTACATACACATTAAGTCCGCACTGCTTCTGCTCCTTTGAGCGCCCACTTGGCACCAATTTATGCATACATACATACACTTAAATGTGTTCTCACGCACACACATGAACATATATTTTATTTAAAAAAAAATAAGAAAAGAAAACTTAACATCCGCTAAAGGAGATTCTGTGCGCTTACTTACCGTTACGCTTGGCAATAAATTTTCACGCGAGTACTTTGCATTTGGAGTGACACTCTCCGCGCTTATATAAAGGAATTAGTGCTTACATGCATGAGTGTTTGCCTATATTTCTGGGCTAGTGTGGATTTGTGCATTTGAAATCCATATAAAGTAACTGCAAAATGCGCAAGAGCTTCAAAAAGAACTTTCAGTTGAGAACGCAGCTAAAGATTTATTTCAGTATTAAGTGGCGCAAATAAACACATATACACACATTTTACTACCGGGTACCGCAAGGCTCAGTTATGGATCCACTGTTGTGGAATATACTATATGATGAAGTGCTAAGGCTCCCACTAGGAAAAGGAGTCCAAATTATCGGGTACGCTGATGATGTCGCAGTAACTGTGGTAGGAAAAGAACTCAGCCAGGTACAAAACCTATGTGAAGATACCTCAGAAAGGATAAAGAACTGGCTTATGAGTAAAAATCAACAATTAGCAGTTCAAAAAACATAAACAGTGCCACTCACAAGTTGAAAACAAATTTGAAAAGATTACTCTTAATATGGATGGTTATAACAAAACTACACAGCAGCCATTAAAATACCTATGCTGCAAATACAATAGACACGCGGCTCGACTTTTACACCCACATTGAGAATGCATTTGTAAAAGCGGCTCGAATAAGAGTGGTGTTAGCGAGCATGATGGCTAGAGGACCAAGCCAGGACAAACGAGCACTCTTGGATAAAGTCAGTCAGTCGGTGCTAATGTACGCGGCGCCTATATGGAGACCAACAATACAAAGTAAAAAGTACGCTAATAAAGCAAGATCTGTGATGCGGCTGAATGCAGTAAGAGTAATTTGTGGATTCCGCACGGTCTCGCATTAGGCATCTAGGGTAATAGCGGGTATCTTGCCGCCTGACATAATGGCACTAGAACTCAAACGAGTGTATGAGAAATCCAGAGGCAATGAAGAACGTCTTACAACAACAAAACGGCAGAGAGACAGAAAAGACTATTTGAGAGGCAGAGTCGCTGGGATGCGGCAGAAAAACGAATGTGGACGTTCACACTAATCAGGAACATTCAAGAATGGGTGGAGAGAAAGCACGGCACATAGCAAACAAGTGTATATAATAAGTAAATACATATATAAAACACATATAAATAAAAAAAAAATTGTACCGAATTCATAACACCATTTACAAATAAAAAGTTTTCTATCGGTTCGTAAGGTAGCTGCATGCTAAAGTGCTTATGTCTGAACAATTTTTCGAAGTATTTTGACAACAATGTATGCAAAATTTCGCGAAAATAATTTATGAAATAAAAAGTTTTCCACACTAGGTCTTGCTTTTGATCGTTTAGTTTGTACAGTAGCTATATATTATAGTGATACCATGTAAGCAATTTCTTCACAGCTTGTGGCATTGCCTTAGAGAATAATCCATGCCGAATTTTGTGAAGATATCTTCTCAAATAAAGAGCTTTCTTTACAAAAGCAATTTGTATGGCAGCTATATGGTGTATTGATTCAGTCGAAACCTTCTTCCATCTATTTTAGAATTACACTCAAGGGAATTATTGCAATATTCCGAGACGATATTTTGTCAATTAAAAAAGTTTTTCCTGAATGAACTTAGCTTTGATCGTTCTGTTTGTATAATCTAAGACTGAAATAATTTCAGAGCAATATCTCAAAATCTGTGGAACTATTACGCCAATACATCAACTAAGCTCATCATACTGAGCATTTATATACATATAATACATGTTTTAGAGGATCTACGGCATTTCCTTCTGGATATTACAAACTTCATGGCGAACTTTATGTACCGTGTTTAGGGTATTAAAATAAACATTTATATGTACGGTATGTATATCGACTGGTATTGAGTTGGCCTGTGAGGTTGAAGATTTCACAAAACTAATTCAAGACACTGCGTGAAAGGGTACACCAAATACCCGCGTAAATCTAAGTGGTACCAAATACCCAAAACAAATTTTAAAAAGTATACATAAAAAGCGCAAGCTTCGACGGAGATGGCAGCAAACTAGGTCCTCTGCTCTCAAAACAGTTTAAACATTTTTCCTTCAAAACTTATGCGGCTATACTAACAGCTGATAAATCCACCGACTATTCACTCAGGAAAGCTGCAAGAAATATTAATAAACAAATAAAACATGTAGCACCATTAAAACTAAACAAAACTGCATGCGCCAAAACGAATGAACAGAAAGCTGCCGTATTTGTAAATCATTTGAGAAACACATTTACGCCTAACGATGAGTATAAGATAAACTGTGAAAATAGTTGGTTGGAGCCACACATCAACATTTCTCCTGTTACTCTTAAAGAAATTAAAAATCTTATCGGGAACACAAGACTCAAAAAAACACTTGGATATGATTTAAATATAAACATTATAAACATTGCTTTATGCCTAAGATACGTGCCATCGATTTGGCTCAAATCAATAATCGCTCATAAACACCTAATACCAACACATCAATTTGGCTTCCGTGACCACCATTCAACAATTGACCAGGTACACCGAATCGTTAATTTTGTTGAAAATACAATCGATAAAAAAAACGTTTGTACGGCGGCGTTTTTTAACGTGTCTCAAGCTTTTGACAAAGTTTGGCATACGGGTCTACTGCTCAAATTGAAATACATGCTACCCAGACAATTTTGTAAAATAATTGTATTTTCAAACATGCAACCGATAGAAGCGGGTGTTCCCCAGGGAAGCGTGTTGGGGCCAATGCTTTATTTGCTTTTTACCATTGACTTTTCATTTGCATCTAGTTATACGACAGCGACATTTGCGGATGACACAGCTTTGTTAGCAGCTGGAGAGTCAACTTCAGTATCTAGTCGGCGAGTGCAAATAGCAGTCAACGCAATTACTAAGTGGGCATCTAAGTGGCGCACCAAATTAAACGAAACCAAATCAATTAATGTCTACTTTACCTTGAAAAAGCCGGCATATTGTCCATTTTTTATAAATAACATTCCTATACCACATCATAATAGTACTATGTACCTAGATATCACCTTAGATGTTAAGCTTCGCTGGAAAGAGCATGTCAAAAAAAAAGGAGCGAGCTTGATATGGAATTTGGCAAACTTTACCACCTAGTTGGCAGGAAATCCAAGCTATCAATTCAAAACAAACTCTTACTATATAATCAAGTTCTAAAGCCAGCTTGGGCCTACGGAGCCCAACTATGGGGTCGCTCAAGTCAAAGCGGTATTGCCAGCATTCCGCGCTTTCAAAGTAAGGTTCTTAGGACTTTAGTTAATGCTCCTTGGTACAATAGATCTGCTGATCTGCACCGTGATCTAGTCGTGAATTCAGTGGTAAATGAAATCTCCAAAATAGCAAAGTCGCACGAACTGAGGCTTAGACAGCGGTTTAATGAGGAAGCCTCTAGACTCATCGAAACTGCTGGGCGAGAAATCCGGTTGAAACGCAAGAAGCCTTCCGACCTAGTAAGACAACAGTGGCAGTAAATTTATTTCTTAACGTTTAGCTTTTAAGTATCTCTCTTAATTAATTAGACTAGAATTTCTGTTAGAAAATGGAGGAAAGTGCATTTATACTATCGCACCTACTCATCCATATACATTAGAGTGTGCCATTCTGAGGCAACCTTTTTTTTTCAACTGAAAAACAGGCTCGATTCTTAATCCACTTCGACTACTGAAAATCGATTTTTAAAAATCGATTATTTTACGAGAAACTCGACTTTCGAGTAGAATCGGAATCGAGTTTACCATCCCTACTGGCAGCTATCGGGGCTCATATAAAACCTCCGCACAATAACCACCACAAAAAAAAATGATTTTTTTCCATGTAATTTATATGGAAAACAGAAATTTTGAAATAGGCATCTCTTAATATTAATATTAAGAGCTCATCTTTTGAGTGACTTTTTTTTACACATTTTCGAAAGTTTTGAGCCTGTTTTTCAGTTGAAGAAAAAGGTTGCCTCAGAATGACACACCCTAATATACTTTGTATAGGTATTTAAATTTTAATCCATATCTGTTTCTAGTAAAAAAACGTATTAATTACATCTTAATTTATTTTTCAATATTAAGAGAAAGCTAAATATTAAATTCGGAAATCCTTTTTTCAAGTCGTTATTTAAAATTTTTTCATTTTTCACTTAATAAATACAAAACTTGGAACGTGGGTAAAACTCTGGCAACTCAGTATAAAACACACTTTTGTTATTTTACTTCCGTATTTTATTGCGTACAATTTTTTATAATAATACAAACTTACACCACCTGGGAGCATTGGCAACTCTACTCAATAGATTCAATGTTTTATGAAAATTGAAATTCGTGATGATCTAGATAAATGCCTGATCAAAAAGACATAAAGATGCAACGCAATCCTTGTTAAAAAGCTCTTGTGCGTAACTGACGGTCAACACCCATGAAATTATCCTTTTCACAGAAGAAAACAATTCGCTGTTGAAGAAGTTTTTAACAATCAAAATGGCACAATTTACCCAAACACTTCCAGAACCGAAAGAAGTTGTTATTCCAAACATCCAATGTGGCCGCCTTTTACCTGTTGTAATGATTAGGAAGACTTCTATAAAGGCGAAATACCTCTTTACTTCTATTATAAAGAATTAACAGATTATTTTAGAAAGGTAGTAAGACACTTAAGCAATACTCTCTTCGATGGAGAGCAGTGGCTCTTCAAGCAAAATTCTGCTAGGCCTCTGTTTCGGGGATCTCCTCTTCATTTGAAGAAAATTTCCCAGCAAGCATTAATATGAGAATTGAGAACAAGAAATAGTCACTGGGGCTAGATTTGGAGAATACGGTGGATGCGGAAGCAATTCGAAACTCGATGGATTTTTCCCATCATTTTCAATGACTTGTGACACTATGCTTGGGGAAACAATACTTTGCAAGGACTTCCCAAAATACATGTGCCATAACCTTGTCAGCCAACTGGTGTGTTTTACCACGTTTTGGAGCGGGACTTCGGAGTGAAATTATAGAGGCATGTTGCATTATTTGTCCCATATTGAAGCAAAAATTGAAATTTATTATGATTAAAGAACTGCAAACACTTCTCAGAATCGGCAGTTCGATGTTGTTTTTATTGGATTGTGAGCTTACGCGGCACCCACTTTCCACAAAACTTTCGCATACCCAAATATTTATTCACTTTATATCTAATACTTTTCCTTGATATCTTTAGAGTCTCAACTCCCTGGACCAACTTCACTTTATGGACATCCGAAATTATATTGGGAACCTTTTGGATGTTTTCGTTGGTAATAGCCTCTTTAGGATGTCCACTGCCTTCATTGACCTCGCTGCCCATTTTTTTCGTTCAAGCGTAGCAAACCACTTTAAAACTCTTGATTTTCCTGTGTTCCCAATGTTTAGCTTTAAGTTTTTCCACCAAAAAGCTTTGCTTTTCTAACCTACGAAGTTCGTTTTGATCCATCTTATGTAAACTAACAAAAGATGCTTCACTCAAAATGATATATTTCATAAGCTAATAGTTTGAGAGCATTCAAATTTGGACACGACGCTTTTGAAGGTTACGGCTAGAGGACTTTTCAATTAACCTTTTAGTTAGGTTTAAGGAAAAAAAATCACACATAATGCATTTAAAATTTCAGAGCAATGTTCACAGAAATATATAGCTGGCAACCCTAACAACAGTATTTAAATTCTCTGCACCCACAACTTTAAACTACTTGTATTGCTTTTAAATAGTTTGCAAACCGAAAAGTTCATTCCAAAACTCAAAATGGCTCTTTTTAGTGCAAATAATATTAAATAATAATTTTTGCGCAACTTAAGATCGACGCTTTTGTGATTTTTATTACTGGTAAATTTAATTATGTGTCAATTTAAGTTGGCAAGCGCCTGTGTGTATGCTACACAAATTCATTTATGTACGTACTTTAATCAACTCGCATACACATACATATACAAACATTTTAAAAATTATTTGCTTGTGTGGGAGATGTGGGAATGTGTTCCAACAAATCCTTATTTCACCTTATTCTCTCCGTCTGTGGGGAACACCTTTTCAAGCTGTTTCAAATGCTGCCACCGCCGAAAACTTTATTCAACGGATTAATGTGTTCGCCGGCAGCTTTATATCGTTTAAATACTCGTACGTTGCATCATCGTTGTGGCACGCATAACTCGTACATATTTACCAACACAATTTTACACATATGTAGCCAAATAAAACAAATGTTGGTGTATGAAGATATAATCAGACATATGTATTTTTACATGTATTTAAATCAGTGTGCGTTGATAATCTGCCTAGATGGTCTAACAAGCATATAAATACACCTTGCGCATACTGTTTCACAGTATTAATGTGAGAGCATATATGTGTATATTAGGGTGATTCAAAAAAAAATTATTTTTTTTTTCGTGTGGTACTCGGAAAAATAGGTTCCTAGACACCTCTAAGAAAGCCTCTCCAAGCATAAGTTCTTAATTGTAACGGGAAGGTCCTCCTTCTTACAGTTTTCCTTTTTTTTTATTATCAGATAGAAAAATGTATTTCTTGCTTCCAACTACTTGAAAAAATATCTTGTTCCTTAGATTTTGTAGGAAATTGAATGCTCTACAAAAAAGTTCTCCTATGATTTTTTCGTAAACCCAAGCGTTTAAAAGATATTAACAGATAAGTTTTGATTATTTTTGGGAAAATTTTTTATTTCTTATGAATTTTATAACTCATTGAAAAAAAATCATTTTGAATGATGAAACTTATAGGTTTTTGGAAAGGATTTCTTAGAGGTGTCTAGAAACCTATTTTTCCGAGTACCAAACGAAAAAAAAACATTTTTTTTTTAATCTCCCTAATATACAGTATATGCTTTAATACCCCGGTAAAAGTATGGCAGTAAGCGAGTTGAGGTGTGCTGGTAGTTTATTTGGATTACTGACATATTTATAGCAGCTACTTGGTGTGACTCTACAGCTGCAAACTGATATGCGTATGTATTTCTGGAGCTTTAGCATAACAACCTTTAGCTCCGTTACGCACATATACGCGCACACAGAAAATACTGACACTAGGTACAATGGCTGCTAACTGTGGACGTTTAAATATCTTTAAGGCACTCTTCATAGTTAGTACGTCATATAAACACATACTCTTACATCTCATATACATATGGTATATACAAAGCCTAACTCACACAGGCATTGCCTTGAAAAACTTTACTACGCTCCTAGTATGATTTTTCACCAACAACTCGGAGCAAACAAAATAATTCAATTGCAAAGTTACCAAAAGTTTAACAGGTTCTTGAATAGGGCTTAAATGGATTTGAATGTTATGGTGGAGGCTTTCTATCTACCTTTGCCTTTTTGAAAAGTGGGGGTATAAAAGTTTGGCAATACGTAAGTTCCCAAATGTAGAATTTACGTGCTTTCATTTCTATGCCTGTTCTCACTGTCATATACCTACGCATTTTGTATAGAAATATTTTATTACTTTATTTCGGGATACTACCTTTAGACCAACATACATGTATTTATACATTAAAATGAATTTAAATATAGAACTACATATGAGAATGTTTTGGTTTAATTTTGATTGTTGAAATATCTCCAACTTAAGTAGTAAATAATAGTACGTGAAAAACACATTCGAATCAAACATACCGAAGTTTATAGAATAATTGGTATAACTCTTATTTCCATTACTTAATAATTGATGCATACAATGTTATCACTAAATTCACAAAATATAAATTGGCTAATTTGACTCTGCGTTCATAAAAGTATGCAACAAATCGAATCCTCAAATTACGTTTGGATAAACACAACTAGTATTTGACTATTTTCTATTTTCAAGATATGTATTGCGTACGTTGAAGAGTTAATACTTTTGTCTAATTCTAAATAGTAACTTTGAAACTATACAGAACATAGAAAGTTTTGACAAATCTCCTAAAATATTATTAATGTTTTTGATAAATAAATTTTCGCATGGAAGTAATGAGTTATTTATTACCTTAAGTAAATCTTAATAGGTAGAGAGGCATGAAATATAAAAGAGTCTCTCTTTAGAAAGCAGTAAAATTATTAAATATTTGGTAAATCAAATTTCGATGTATTAAACTTTTCCAATAAAATGAAATCAAATTCTTAAACTGTTTGAGAATCAAATTAATGTGCGATTGAAAATACAACTTTGAGCTCAAAATAAACCAAAATAAACAAGGTTTTTCTGAAAAAAAAAAATTAAAAAAGTACTACATAAACATTAACTTTTTTGGTATCTTTTATTTGATATGAATCAAAAATATATGAAATATTTATATCATATAAACTTGCACTTTTTGGGCGCCATTTAATCAGCGAATTAACTTTTTCAAAAAACCAAATCTCAGAATAGGCAGTCCCGTTAGTGTGCGCAAAGCATTGCCTTCGACAAAAATTTTCCTTTGAGTTCAATTTCTTTGATGATAAGACATTTTGTTTGTCAAATTAATAGTAATTAATATGGCAATATAAAAATAATGTCAAACCACCTGTCGTTTATGTCCAAAAGAGACTAAAAAATTGAAAAAAAACAGCTGTCATAAATAAATCAGAATACCGGCCAATGGTACTACTATTACAAATTAGGGCAAAAAAGGTCAAACTTTGTACTTGGTGATAAGCAGAAAAAATAAATCAGTCACCATGGTGCCGGACTCATTTCTATTTGGCATAAGTTGTGCTTTTTCCGTGCCAGCTCATCCCATTCCTCGTAGTAAACCTCATCTCTAACCGGGTGCTGTACTTAAAGCCAAAATAGCCAGCATATTTGTCTACCGATCAATGTGTCAAACACTACATTTGACCGAGAGATGTACATGATGTTCATTTTATTTTCAAAGCCACCCGATATCCCGAAGACAGATAAGAGTGGTGAGATGGGTGAGGAGAGCTCGAGGACGAGCCTAACTAAAAATATTTACTCTTAATTATAACTTACAAAAAATGTGCGTAGACACATAGAAAACTCGCATCTATACAAATAGGGCTACAAAAACGTGCTCTTACACATAAGCACACAGTAAAATGCAGTAACATTGATGATGAGAGCTGCAGTAGACATTTCCGAGTTAGGAAAATAACTAATATTGAATTGAGACCCAATTAAAGAGCAGCAAGTACAAGAAGGCATAGGGAACACAATGGAATATGTAAGACCAGAGCAGCAAGTACAAGAAGGCATAGGGAACACAATGGAATGTGTAAGACCAAAGCAGAAGAAAAGCAGCAAAACACACAAAACAAATAATAACAGATAGCACGACAGGTCGACAGGTCGACTAAAGGCGATATATTTGTTTATGAATCTTTGATACACAATTTATGCAACATCTTTACACCAACAAAAACACACCCATATACATACATTTTGCTGTAAGTATGTGGATTTTTAACTTTCTGTACAGCAAAATGACCGAAGGCAACTAAAATGAAATGCGCATAATACACAATCAACACAAGTACGGGCCAACGCACAAAAATCAGCAACAACAATAACCAATGAAAGCGTACACAACACAGAAAGCATGTAAAGTGATAACACTGAATATTGTTGTCAATGGAAAGCCATATGTGTAGCATACATTTATGCGATTTAGCTATGCTACCCATAAAACCTGCTTTAGCACCGATAACACCGTGCTCTAAACCTCGCCATATATTAATTGACAATGACTAGAGCAAAATAATGTAAAATCACTTTAGAGTAGTGCACAAAAGGCTGAAAGGCAGCAGTCAGGTAGGAAGAGAATCATTGGGAAATAAAAATTCGGAGCAGAAATCAAAAGAACTATCAATCAAGGGCTGTAAACACACAAAAAAATTATTTGAATTTGAATAATGAGAAGACCCAAAAAAAGGTTGCAATGTGAGAAAACTCCAAATGAAATAATCCAGGGGACACATTCGCAGGAATTGGTACACTCGTTTATGGAAGATACATAAGTAGGCAGGTAGTGTAGTTTTGCAATATTTGTTTTTATGCTATGAAAATACTTTTGCATATTAGAGGTAATGATGAAATTTGTGTTATGAAGGTTCAATGAGCTCAGTTTGGTTGCGGTCAGCAGTAAAATATGTTTTTTTTTTTTTAATCTAGCAGATTCGCCAAATGATTTTCGCAATTTTATAAACACGTTTTTCTTCATAAAATATCTGCAAACAGGTTTGTAAAGCCAATCAACAGACAAACCATTCTAAACCATTCTAAAAGAAAGTCTGAAAAATTTATAAAATCAGTTAGTGATGACACCTAAAGCCTTCTCAGTTCCTTCCTATTGCGGGAGCTCTACCTAAAACCTCACATCAATAAAATAAATCGATCTCCAGCGAGCAAGCATTAATGCCATTAGAGCCAATATTTCATGGATACCTAGAGATGCACCTAAAACAACCCGCTAGCATTTCTTGGATCTAAAAAATTATAAAAAAGTTTTAATCAGGTAACATTTTGATTAGCATAAATCAGAATGAAAATATCAAGGGGCTGTGTCTACTCTGTATATTTTGTTAAAAAATAATCATGTATTTTAATGATACCATTATATTGGGTTGCCAAAAAAGTCTTGCGGTATTTTCTCTAGTTGGCGCTGAAAGCGCGTAGTTCTAGTTTTATTCGTCGCATCGGGTCATGCTATACTTTTTTGGAAAGCTCATATCACGCGCTAACACGTGTTTGATTGATTGTCGTTTCTTTTAAGTCGTTCGTGAGTTATAGCGTCGCAAATATGGAGCAAAATAAAGAGAAAATACGGCATATTTTACAGTACTACTACGATAAAGGCAAAATTGCATCCCAATTTGTGTAGTTTATGGACCCGATACAGTTTCCATTTCCACCGCACAACGATGGTTTCAACGTTTTCGTTCTGGTGTAGAGGTGGTCGAAGTCTTTTGGGTTTTGACTTTGGACCAATACAAGAATAGCGACATATAAATAAAGTAGTTCGAAAGAGGAGCATGGCCAAGATCGGTCTACAAGGGAGGCATGCATCCAGGCGAAGAGCAAGGGTCGGGATCCCGGCTACACCATCGCAGCCATCTGGCCTGGCTCATAAGAGCCTGTAATCCAAATGTATATATTTATATATACAAATATCCCAGCAGATTTGAAATTACTAAAAGGTCTTAGGGTTGCATCAAAAAAAGCTCAAGAATGTCTTGGTCTTTAAGTGGATCTAACATCGAACAAAAAACCTGAAATGGGGTCCAAAGCAGTCACTACTCCTCAATCAGGCTCTGAAAAAGAGGGAATATATATGTCTGTGGCTACTTGGATATATTTAATAAGTAGATATAATTCTTGAACAGGCAAATAAGACATGAATGTAATCTGAGCCGCACAAACAATTAAAATTCAAAAGGATTGAGAACTATAGTGAATTTCCTACAAGTTACCGGGTGGTTCAAAGAGGATTTAATAAATTAAGGTTTTTTGGGTCCTTGTGGTTTCCTAATAGGCATTCTAAAGACTTAAGTGTGTCGTTAGGCATCCGCTCTACACACATACCTATAGTAGGTACCTAACATGGAAGAAATTTTAAAGCCTTGTTAAGTCCCAATAGAAAGAGATAAGGAAAGAGCGAAAGAGAAAGATAGAATTTAAAAGAAAGACTAAAGAAGAGAGGTCTTATATTTCGAATGACCAAATGACTTCACACATCATTATCAACAATTTTCCATCAGTAAACTACTATAGATATCAGAGTACTCAGAAAGGCAGATCCTTGAATATAAAGAGTCCGTTTTTAAGAAAGACTTATTCCCGATCTGCAAGCTGATTTTTCAATTCTGACAAATTTTCTAAGCAAAGCTACCAAAAACGGGGTATCAGGTTATTTAGTTTTCTTTCAGGCTTGTATATATATATATATTATTATAATATATTCGTAAGAGCTTATCACGTTTCTGATGAATTTAATAGGTCTCACGTTTATTCAGTCAATTTGTAACTACCAGATAAGCACAAACGAGAATCTCAGAGAGTAGATTTGTAAGCAATTACATATACATCACAAATGCATATATCTTAGCTCAAAATTGCCATCTCAGTGGTATGCGATCTCTCCAAAATTATCATTGAACATTATTTCAATAGCAGCAAGTAATTATTGAATATAATTAATCAGTTAACCGTGCCGGTTATCAATCCAAATTCAAAATCAAAATATTGACAACCATAAATTAAATATTCTACTTACACAAATTGTTGCCTTTAAACTTCAAACTTCCATTAAACTCAAATTTCGTTAACGACATCCTTTCAAAATAGTGCTGAGGGTCAAGCACGAAGAAGCAGCAGTGAGTAACAAAAACTGACAGCAAACAAGAAGATATGACGAAAAAACATTGCATACTTTTGAGCGGCACAAACGAACACCAGGCGGGCCCTTGAGCACGAATATTAAGAAAATTGGCGAGCAGCAGAAGTAGAGGTTCTCCTAAGGAGGCGAGTGTAAAACCAATGCTTGCGTGTGTAAGCGAGAAGATTGAGTCGTGGTGACGACAAAAATCTGATAAGAGCTAAAAACCGTTGTATGCATAGGCCCTGCAAGCATGTGCTACCTACAGACATGTATGCTTATCAGGTTATCAGCAGCCATATAATCACTGATTGTACAAATGTCATGCCTATATTGTACCTACCAATCAACAACTAACTGACTAAATAATAGAGTTATAGACGTTAAGTTCTTCTCAGGTGTACAATTTGTCGGCGCACATTTAGATAGGTTCTTCCTACTAAGATACTGATAAGGTCGTTTTTAATTCTGCTTGAATTATATGAACTAAATGTCGAGATTTACCCTTTTTTAATGGTGGAAAATGTTTCTGAACTCTAAGTTTTTTTAACTTAACAGAAAGTTATCTAAAAATCTTTCACAATCAGTAAGACATTTTTTCAACTAAAACCTTCATTTTTCATACATGAAACGGTCAAACCCATTACTTAAAATAATTTTTGCATGTGTAGAAAACACAAGTCGAGATATTTTCTTGAAAGTCCACCGCGAACAAATTGAACAGTTCAAAACCTTGCCTCATGAAGCGCATGCCCTACAGGGGATCTTCTGGATTTATTTGAATTTGTATGTACGTGTTTGCCATGTAACCCGAGTCGAACTAAGAGGTGGTTGAAATTTAGGTGGATCAACTTGGGTTCAAGCGCCGTTTGTAATTTTGAAAGTGACATGAATTGAAGTGGTGTGCAGGTTGTACTTATTTCTTAAACCATTTAAAAATCAGATATAGTAACGGTAGTAGCGTAGAACGCAGCAGTGCGCACACATATCGAAAGGAATACGGCTTAGAAGCAAGAAATATCTATGCGAATGTAGAAAGTGGTAGGTGTGGGCTGCATGCAGCTGCCAATTGCTCACGGATGCAGCAGAGCTTAGCCAAAATGCCTAATGCATGTTTATATAAGAGCAGCTGAATGGCAGAAAATCAAAAAAAAAAAATCAGCGTCTGCGGGAAAAAACAATAACAACCAAAACTAATTTCAGAGCAAAACAACTATTGTGTGGAGTTGAGGTGACACTAAGAAAGCGTGGTACAAGTTATCGAGAGTACAATCGGAAAGTTAAAAGCAAACTTTGGCGCACGGTGAAGTCTTGTCTAAAATAGATGGAAATAAATTTGTTTTTTTCCACTCTCTCTCACTCAAGCTAAGTACATGCTAAAGCAGGCGTCGTTGGTTTCAACATTAAAAGAATTGCAACATCCAGCCACCACCAACAACCGCTCACACATGTCGAACCACTCCAACAAGTGTAAAGCGAAAAAAAATTGCAGCCGTTAGGCACTCATTTGAGGCAGTGTAAAATGACAAACAGACACGTACACACTGACGTATACGAAACACACATACACTTACACGTTTGGCAACATGTTGAACAGAGTTCGACATGCATATTTTAAGCATCACAGGGACCACAAATGTGAACACTCACCCATTTGTACACTCCTTCAACTCTCTCTCTTCCTCACCTCTCTTTTCACTCCTCAGAAACAGCAGACGAAAGTGAGCGATGCCTGCTTTGCTTTCAGTTTAAGTTGGCGCGCATAGCTCTGGAATTCAGGTTCAACAAGCTTGTCAGCAGCCGTAACAACTGCAGCGACAACAGCAAAAACCACAACAAAAACAACACTCAAAGCATAAACAAAATTATTTGAAATTATCACTTAATCAGTGCTTTTCATATGTATACATACACACATATCTACATACATATATACAATCTCAAACTTACAAATGTGCGTTTACCCCGTCATTAATAATGAAAGCGCATTTGGCTGCTGTTACTCATTTGTACCGGTATGTTTAGTTGGTTGCTCATACGACGCGGCTGACATTGACAGACATTCACTAACGCTCATACACTCTACCACCTCTACTTACACTATTGCAACAAGTACCCCCAACTGTGTACCTATTTACTGTACCTAAGGACACTCGATCTCGGTGAATGTCAGCAGTAAGTGTTTAAATATGTCGTTTAATCATAAAATGAGATGTAGGAGACTGGTTGTTCGGGAGAATACTACAGATTTTTTTTGTAAATTTTACAATTGAATAGTTTTAGCTTAAAAACTAAATTCAAAGAATCAATCAATGTTAATGTAAGTGATATTTCGATTTAACTACAGTAAGAGATCACTATATTATTTTTTTATTAAAAACTTGAAATACTCCCATTATTATAGTTTTCAGTTGAAGCCTTTCGAAGGAATAATGTGGAAAGAATCTTACCTACAAAGAAATTAAGACAGATTCATGTTAACTAAAATGAAGAAGCATATGGAAATCATGTTATCATCTATCACCAGCGACCCTTATTGGATTTTATATGCAGATCTATTCCCTTTTCCAGAACAAAAATCGGCCTCCAATGAGAACTACAAATATTGATCATTAAGGACAGTAGTATTGATAAAGCTACGGTGGTCGGATGCCGGCGGTTCCGACAAATGAACAGTTTCTTAGGAAGAAAAGGACGAGTGTAAAATTTTAAGTTCAAAACTAGTTCGCGTATATACAGAGAGACGCAGGTGACTAAATTATTTCAATTAATTATTTATATACTTTATAGGGTCTTCACCGCGGTGGGCTTTTGCATAAATTATGAGCATGCTCGATTATTGGTTTTTCCTACAATTATAACAACTGGGTAAGAGAATATAATACAGCCCAAACTCAGTAAACATGCTGATACCCTCGGAGTCTCTATGTTAAGTGAATAATTTTGCTTTGATGATTTCTGAATTAACTGGAAAAAGCTTTGGTTGATAATTCAATACTTGTGAAAAGAACCAGCTAGACTTTTAAGAAATGACATTTTCGATTTTACAATTATTGTAGTTCAAGGCGACTGCATTCGTAAATTAAAGTGGAAGCAATTCTTCAAGAAAATGTCTACTTGGTTTTGGAAACTCTCTAATTGAAATACGAAGTCTCAAACATAACTTCATAATTCACCTATAAGCTGTACGGTGGGTAGAAAAAATTTGAAGAGAGATTTTTTTTGATTTTAAGTCTCTAGAACTGTAAATTTTTATCGCAAAAAATGTATTTGCTTTCAATTACATTTCAAGTTATTGATGAGTTGGAAGAAATGAGCTACAGTTTATATTTGAAGGGTTTCCTACTGAGCTTAAAGGAATCATGCACATACTTCTGATTCATAACCTATTAAATTTCCAAAACATTTTCCTTAAAGAAAAATCCGTTTAAATACAACAGCAAAACTTTCACCCACTTAAATAGCCGAGTCAACAACAGCGCGCCAGTCGTTTCTTCTCTTCGCTACGTGGCGCCAATTGGATATTCCAAGCGAAGCCAGGTCCTTCTCTACTTGGTCCTTCCAACGGAGTGGAGGTCTTTCTCTTCCTCTTTAGAGCTGGAGTGTTTTCGTCCATTCGGACGACATGAAGTAGCCGCTGTCTTTTAATTCGCTGTACTATGTCAATGTTGTCGTATATCTCGTACAGCTCATCGTTCCATCGAATGCGATATCGCCGTGGCCAATACGTAAAGACCATAAATCTTTCGCAGACTTTCTCTCGAAACTCGCAACGTCGACTCATCGACTCTGAAACCTCGTTTGGTATCGAACGGCTCGGAGAGGTCCTTCCCGATTCTGACGGAGCTTTTCGTGTTGCTCAACGTCAGCTTACACAGCCGTATTAGTTTTGCGGGGATACCAAATTCCTCCTTTTCGTACTGTCGAAAGCAGCTTAAAAATCGACGAAGAGTTGGTGTATGTCGATCCTCTTTACGCGGGTCTTTTCCAAGATTTGGTACATGGAGAAAATCTGGTCAGTAGTTGATTTCCCTGGCCTAAAGCCACGCCGATAGGGTGCAATCAGTTTGTTGACGGTGGGCTTTAATATTTCACACAATACGCTCGACAGAACCTTATATAAGATGTTGTGAAGGCTTATCCCACGGTAGTTGGCGCAGATTGTGGGGTCTCCTTTTTTATGGATTGGGCAGAGCACACTTAGATTCCAATCGTTGGTCATGCTTTCGTCCGACCATATTTTGCAAAGAAGATGATGCATGCTCCTTATCAGCTCTTCGCCGCCGTGTTTGAATAGCTCGGCCGGCAATCCATCGGCCCCTGCCGCTTTGCTGTTTTTCAGGCGGGCAATTGCTATTCGAACTTCTTCATGGTCGGGCAATGGATCGTCTGCTACATCGTCATCGATTGGGGAATCGGGTTCGCCTTCTCCTGGTGTTATGCGTTCACTGCCATTCAGCAGGCTGGAGAAGTGTTCCCTCCATAATCTAAGTGTGCTCTTGGCATCGGTGGCTAGATCACCTTTGGGGGTTCTACAGGAGCATGCTCCGGTCTTGAAACCTTCTGTATGCCGCCGCATTTTTTCGTAGAATTTTCGAGCATTACCCCTATCGGCCAGCTTATCAAGCTGTTCATCCTAACGCATTTCGGCCTCTTTCTTCTTCTGTCAGCAAATGCGTCTCGCTTCCCTCTTCAACTCTCGGTATCTATCCCATCCCGCACGTGTTGTGGTCGATCGTAACGTTGCGAGGTAGGCAGCCTGTTTTCTCTCCGCTGCGACACGGCACTCCTCGTCATACCAGCTGTTCTTTTGCACTTTCCGAAAACCAATGGTTTCGGTTGCAGCTGTACGTAAGAAGTTTGAAATGCCGTTCCACAGTTTCCTTATACCGAGTTGCTGATGAGTGCTCTCAGAGAGCAGGAGCACAAGTCGAGTAGAAAACCATTCGCCTGGCTGTTGTGATTGCAGCTTTTCGACGGCCAACCTTCTTGTTTTTGTTGACATGCGTTTTTTGCTGCACGGAAGCGGGTGCATATCCTGGCCGCAACAAGATAGTGGTCCGAGTCGATGTTAGGACCTCGGAGCGCACGTACATCTAAACCACTGGAGACGTGTCTTTCGTCTATCATAACATGATCGATCTGGTTGGTAGTTTTTCGATCCGGAGACAGCCACGTAGCTTGATGGAGGCCATATTTCGGGCCCCGGCGAAGTCGATCAGCCTCAACCCTTTTGGGGATGTTTCCTCGTGGAGGCTGAATTTACCGACCGTAGTGCCAAAGATACCTTCTTTGCCCACCCTGGCGTTGAAGTCGCCAAGCACGATTTTTACATCGTGGCGGGGGCATCTCACATAGGTGCGCTACAAGCACTCATAAAAGGCATCTTTGGTCACATCGTCCTTCTCTTCCGTCGGGGCATGGGCGCAAATCAGCGATATGTTGAAGAACCTCGCTTTGATGCGGATTGTGGCTAGACGTTCATTCACCGCAGTGAATGATAGTACTCGGCGACGGAGTCTCTCTCCCACCATGAATCCCACACCAAATTTGCGCTCCTTTATATGGCCACTGTATTTAAATGCCACAAAAATCTACTCGTCGCAGTCATTGTCCCATCCATCGCACTTCTTGGACGGCGGTGATGTCAGCCTTTGTTTTCACGAGGACATCAACCAGCTGGGCAGTGGCACCTTCCCAGTTAAGGGACCGGACATTCCAGGTGCATGCCCTCAATTCGTAGTCCTTATTTCGCCTGCCATGGTCGTCATCGAAAGGGGGGTCTCTCTTACGAGGCTGGTTATAACTATTCACTGGGGGTGTTTTTTTACGTGGCGGGTCCCAAACCCACTTCTCACTTTAGCTCGCCTTCAAACGGATCTTCTTAGACTACCCAGAGGATACTTGGTCAAAGACCGGAAGTCGTGAGCTGCTTGAGTCACATGTAAAAGAATCGTTTCTGGCCACTCCCATGTGAATGGCAATCAAAGAACCTTCCTCACTTGCGTGAACTTCTACACATGACTCCATCATAAATATATTACATCATTGAAAATTGACTAGCACTCACTCCACACACGTGATAGAATGGCAACCATCACCTGAGTTGCAAGCTACTCACTTTCACTCAAATACACACACACTTACATACAAATGCATACTCATATGTTTGATTCCACTTTCTTTTGCCGTTTGCGGTGGAATAGAGTTTGAACGCTGTCAGCTTGTATTTACTGATAAAACTAATAGAAATTATCAACATTCAACTGTGCGGTTAATATGTGTGCGTGTGATTGAAATGGTGTGTCATGATATGTGGCATAGTAGACATAAAATGGAAACAGTGTTAGCAGCTTCAACAAAAAGTGACAGCCTTGACATGTGACTCCCCGAAGAAATCAAGTAAGGATACAATGATATTAGAAGATGGGAGGAAGAAAATGTCAAAGGATCAAATAATATGAGAGCAAGTAATGAGAAGGGTAAAAACACGATATGGCTGATGATATAGCAGTGGAATTGGGATTTTGAGAACGCAGTTGGGTAGGAAATTTTATTTCAGTTTGAAAGCACTTAAACCCTTGGAGTCACTCTATATTCTTACATAGTACTACCGATAGCTTTTCTAAAATTAAGAATGAGGACTGAGAACAATTTTAATTGTAGCAAAAACTTGTTAGGTATAATATTAACAAAACAACACTAGACGAGCTCTATTACTTTTAAGCGATGTCTCTTCGATCATTTACTTCGCATGTCCAACCGACATTTTATGTATTTAGGTACCATTGTTATTTTCTTCGTCTACTTACTGCAATAATTTATGCATACAAGATGTCAATTTTCATTTATTTATTACTTTATTTTAAAAAGCCGAAAAGTTAATAAGCAAACGAAAGACAAGCAAAGTCATTTGCGCTGCAAGGGGATGAGAAATCGCTTCGCTGCGCACACAAGCAAGAGCGAAAATCGTTTAAAATTAGCGCACAAAAGATGAGACGAACCAAGAAGCAGCATGTGAAAAGAGCTCATTAAGACCAGCAGGGTCGTTCTGAACATGTGTTTGTGGTTGATTAAAAGTGTAAATGAGATGAAGCGGAAATAAAACGTTGAAAGAGCGCATAAGATAGCTGGGTTTTGCGGTTTGTAGATTTGTAGGGAGAGATATTTAAGGCTCCTGAGAATAATTTGATTAACCAACATTTGACTTGTTGGCAGAAAATTTGGTCTTTCTAAAGAGTACAGGGTGTAAATTAGTAAAGGGATTAATTGGTTAAGAAATAAGTAGCTTAGTAGGTCAACGACGGTCTACTACTAATTTTCTATTGAAGAGAAATTAATTTACATAAGATGGAGCAGCAAGTAAATAATAAAACAAAATAAGCTTTCTGCAACATGAAATTGCTGACGGCTGTTTTTAGCTCCTTTGCTCTATCACTTCAAAATATGTTATATGTATGTCCATTCTCGTCTAAATGAATCAATACAAAATTCGTGTAAGTCAAAATATCTTACCGATATCGCTAGGTTTAGCTGTTGTTCACCTAAAAGCGAATTAATCGCATGAGCAGCATTTAAGAGCACTAAGCATCTTAGAAGAACTACAACTAGTGAGCAACTTCTCATCGCCTTGGATTTCATTAGAGCGCATATAATATACGTAACACTGACATCTTGGTTATATAACAATTGTAAAATCCCTGGCTTACCGCTTTAAATACATCTTTTTGACAAAATTGGTAATAAAAATATAGCTCCCTTCAAGGGTGATAACACGATTTGTCCTTTTCTTTAAAATAGGTCTCAGCTTCTGCGATCACTATTACATTTGATGAAAATTTCTTTCTAGCAAACATTCCTTTGAGATCAGAGAACAGTATAAAGCTACTGGGGACTTGGATTGGAGAATGCGGAACTAATTCGAAGCACAACTCATAGATTTTTGCCAACGTTTTCGCTGACTTGTTACACGGCATTGTCTTGATAAAACAGATTATGTAATAGTCCTTCCTTTTCCAAGATAGTCAATATACATTATTCCATGCGCATTCCAAAACACAGACGCCATTGCCTTGCCAGCCAGCTGTTGCATTTTTCTACGCTTTGGAGAAGGACTGGACTGTTAATTGGACGTTAGAGTAAAATTATAGGGAAAATTTTAAGTAGAAGGATCCAGTGTAAATGCCAACAAAGTTGTTTTCTGTTACCAGATTTTAGAAACGGCAAATCAGAAATATACATTAATTTGGTTCTGAAAGCAACGCGGCAAAGATAACAGATCACAGAAAGTGTTAACAGATGCTTCAAATGCAACTAAACAAATTATTTAAAGGCATTATCCACAAATTATTTTCTGCTTAAAAGTCTATAAAGTGTAATCCTCCAGTTTATTCGTACATCTCTGTGATCTGCGGGTATTACTCAGATTTATCTAACAACTAAGCCCTTTGGAAGAGTTATACATAATTTGAAATTTATTCTTGCACTTACTCACCAGAAATTTGTTTCACAGGCTTTTCGCATTAATCAGAAAATGAAACTTAAAGGAGTATTTTAATCATATTCTGGAAGAGGTATCGCAGCGGTAAATGTTTATCTTAAATTAAATCGTATAATATTTTAAACAAATGTGTTGTTGTAGCGACATAAAGCATCCGAAATATTTGCATTGGATGCTGCCAAGTTGACAATTAATGGCTCACTAACTAGCCGGTTCCGGAAAACCGATTATCGGGAATAAAGATGGTGGACGCTACAAATGATGAAGACTTTAGAATTTCTAAAGTTAAAAGAGCATTCGTTGACCAATACAAATAGAGCCATAAAGAAATCTCGGAAATAGGAATTCTCCAAAGCTGGCATTTACATACACATTTTGCACTTTACTTTTTACCACCACTTGTGACATAACAATGATTTCAAGCCTTCAAACATAGAATATTGTCATTTGAATAAGTCCAAAGAAATTACAATAAATATATAAATTTCACAAACTTCAGCAAATTTCAGTTTCAGCCAAAATGTATGCTCAACTACAAATGACATAAAATAAAGCAGCAAAGTAGTAAAAACGTTTGCCATAACTCAAGTATGCGTTTATATTGTGGCATACTTTTAGGATGACAGTTTTTATTATATTACATTCCTCTGGTTTCAATTCCAATACGTACTAATGCAATGTAGAGAGCGCTCAAGTATAACGTGAGTGGTATAAGCAAAAGCGAAAATAGAGCTGAGAATTTTCATAACGAAATTTATTTACTCAATACGATACGTGTACTTACCGGAGAAACACATGAAAATCCAGTTGGATAAAGCTGCTTTACGGCAATATAAGACTAGCATATATTAAACTTTCTAGCAGGTGTATGCCAATACCGGCTACCCGGAATGCTCGAATATAACTTTTCATCAGACATATTTATGTTGTGCCTCAAAATTGTGTCCTAGTTAGCTAAATCAAAGTTCGCTGCTACATTTTATTCCAACTTTTGCACTACCACTCCATTTGCATTTGTAGGTATATATGTATGTCTATATCTAGCATACTTGTTTTTAGTGGCAGCGCACATAAGTATGCAACAATTTTCAAAGGGACTATATGTCAATGGCAATTTTGTCGGAAAAAAACACGTCAAGTTCTTGCCTTTCAAAACTTCTCGAAGCTTCTAGCTTGCTGCCTGCTGTTGCTGCTACCTCTGCTCCTCTTATTTTTCCACTCCTCTGTGCTTATATCTTCCTTGCGCTCCATTCGCAAGTGCATTCCACGTATACTTGAATAAGTAGTGGCACAAGGTACTGGAGATGATAGTAAGACATCGTTGTGCGGCATATAACTCCTAAACATATACCGTCTTGATGTGGTATGAATGTAACGGAGAACTCCGTTTTTTTTGCGACAATCAAAAGTTGTACTCTCTGCAACAACAAACCGGCAAGTGTGGCAGAGGAAGAAGAAAACGGGTATTATGGGTATGTTCTTTAAAAACACAAAAATAAATAATGGAATTCGCTTCGTCAACTATTCGCGCGTGTGCGAAACGAAAGCAAAAGTTACGAGCTACGAAACGTGGTTGCAGCGCTAGGGCAGTGCAATAGTTATAGCAAACTAGACGGTATTTGATGGCATTCTTCGGTTGTTAGCTAGCAAAGTGAGGGCAACACGAAGTAAATTTTCTCCCCCACACAAGACGTGACTTGAGCGTAACAAAACAAAAATAACACTACCTTTTGTATTAGAAATTTGTTTATGTCGTACAGCTTTTATTTTTCATATACTGACAAACATATGTAAGTATATTACGTTTGTAACGCCCAATTTTATTATTGCAATTTTATTTTTCACTACTTACTAGCAATAAAATACAATATACTCTCGTTATTACCTGCATTGTTTCAGCTCACTCTGTGAATTTACATGCTACAATACTCGTATACACTTCTACAAGTCAATAATTCTCCTTTCCTAACTTATTCTGTATGAAACTTAAATAGAGATTAGAAGCATTACACATAGTCATCTTGTGCTTCGTTATAACAAATAAATCTAGTAATTAGATGTACAAGTACAAATGTGGCTGTATCGAATTTTTGTAGTTTTTCATATGTTAATCGAAGCTAGCGCTTCTTCAATTATTATTTTTTCTGATTACTATTTTTTATTCTTCTTTTATTTTAGTATTCTGCTTGCAATCTAAACACATTAACCCCTTATCAATTTGCAGCTAAAACAAATTTCCAAATAATTTTTAATTATTCGAAGCGCTGAGTAATTATATCGAAACTAGCTGACCCCGCAGCCGTTGTCCTGCGTGAAATTATGTGTTTTGAAATGAAAAGAAAAAAATTCATATTTTATTGATAATCATTTACATTATTTATATCTACATTTTTCTTCAATGTAACGCAGCTTGATAAACAAAATTTTTTTGTTTCTGTTCCGGTGCGTAAATATACAGAGAAGATGGTTTTCCAACTCGTGAGCACGCCACGTATATCTGGCCGTGTGAAAAACATAGCATTTCCAAATTTATGCCACCCACTATGCGACTATCCTGTTGATCGTCATTTTAAATTCAATTTTCACTGGAAACGGAATACTTTTGAACTGAAATGGCAAATCAGAACTCAAAAAAAATCCGTAGAATCAAGCATTCTGACCCTTATATTTGATAGGTGCGTCACAATCAGATTGCAATGGTGCGGTGACATATCAGGCCTCTCCAAAGAATTTAGAAATTCCACTGGTAATTCACGGTGTCGTCTTCACTGTCAAGACGATCGATCGATTTGTGTGACCGCAAATCTCCCGGAATTTTCCTTTGAATTTTCCAGTTTAAGTTAACAGCTTAGGTATTTGTGGCAGCTAACATTGCCCGTACACTCAAGGAATCGTACTCACGACAATTTGGCCAATGTTCATATAAACATTCGTGATGAGTCCATCTTTCGTGAATTGATAAACGGCAAATCGGATTGATATCAGACCACGGGAAGTATCAACCAGTATTGACCCATTTCCAATTCTTAGCGTATGCAATGTAAAATGTCTTCGGCAATGTAATTTCGGTCGTATCCCATAACGCGGATTTGAAGGGTGATCATCGCGAAATGTGTGCGAACTTCAGTGGCATTCGAAGTAGCCATCGCATCGTCTTTCGTTTGATTCCAGTGATCATCATATTCCAGCAATTGTAATTGCTGGCTAGCTTCTCAAAAAGTTGCATACACCTTACCATTCACAGTATGCAATGACTCAAATGAATTTGAACCGCGTACATTAATCAATAGCAACCGAAGGTAAAAACAATCGTCGTTTTTCAGGTGGATTGTGTAAATTCGTTCTAATGCATTAGTTGAGAACACACCTGGATGTCTATCTACTGGATGACCCTGCTTTCTGCGCAACTATTTCTTCGATGATGAATCCCATGTATAATATCAATGTATTTCGAATAGAGCAATGTTCTCGCAAACGGATCACTGACGGAAGTTGAGAAAAAACTCGCCAGTGTTAATTTTGTTGCTGGTGGTGTTTCTGTTGACTGTACTGTATTCTCTGGGTTGAAATAGACTCTTTGGTCATTCTCCAAATTAACTTCGAGACGCACAACAGTCGGAAAACGTTCATGAATTGCAAAAGAAATATCCTATAAAGCGCTTTATTTCAGTTCACGTATCGACCGTATCGTTCAAAACCACTAACCGCCATGTTGCTTCCTATGGTGACGTATTTACAAACGTATTTTATCGATTACACCAAACTACAATACACAACATTCATATGACTTTAGAATGTGAACTAGACAATAGTGGCGAATATGGTACGATCCATGTGTTGTCAACTTTGATGTGTTGTTAACTTCGATATTTACGCCTCTAAATTGAATGCTAAATGTCTGCCATTGTCGTCTGGTGAGCAACGCCGATAGAGTGAATATCCATCATTTCCAGTTTGTGTTTCCGAAAAGCACATGGATAATATTTCGTGCATTTATTGTCAGACATACAAACCGAAGTGTGATTGTGGTGTCCGCAAGGTCCATGTACCTTATTGGTTTTCATCACTTCGTATAATACTGGATCTTTCTTTGCATCAGGAATTGCCACATGATTGAATGATTTCATCAATTTGATCTGGTGTGACAATCATCCACCATCCAAAAAAGAATGTGTGCGTGCGCAAACCTTTCTTTTGCCACTCAACAGAGTACATCTAGCATCTAACAGCACCATATATATGTACGTTGCTTCAAGATAAAGTCCATGAAACATCGTAACTGTTGTTTGAAAAGTCGTGCTGTGACATCGTGACGATCGCTTGCTTATTGACCGCGATCCATAATTCCGCACGTATGTCACCGCATCCTGGGAGTACTTTTTGCCTTGCCTTGTCTTGGGCTGCCATACTTTGATGGACCGATATTAGAGCGACCTCTTGGTGGCTTCGTAACAAATTTCAACCTGCAATTGACCTCTTTGTGTGAAACACACGTAAAGTTTTCACTGAATAATTTTCAATAATTTTTCTTTTGAATAGCCGGAATAAAAAAGCAAGCGACCGAAATTGAACTATTCAAATAATTTACAAATCAAAATATTCCAGTTTAAGTCATCAACATCGGTATTTTTGGCAGCTAACATTTCGCGTGCACTTAAGGAATTATAGTTACGATAATTTGGCCAATGTTCGGATAAACATTCGCCATGAGTTCGTCTTTCGTGAATTGATAAGAGGCAGATGGAATTGATAACAAACTACCGGAAGTATCAACCGGAATTGACCCATTTCTAATTATTAGCGAATACGATGTAAAATGTCTTCGACAATGCCATTTTTGTTCGTATCCCATAATAGACGCGGATTTGAAGGCATTTGCATTCCAGTGATTATCATTGTGATTGCTTCTCAAAAGGTTGCACGCACCGTATCATTCACAGTACGCAATGACTAAAATGAAGTCGAACCGCGTACATTTATCAATAGCAACCGAAGGTAGAAAGAATCGTCGCCAAAAAGAACGCCAACCGATGTTAGCGCGACCTCTTCGTGGCATCGTGACAAATTTCAATCTGTAATTGATCACTTTGTGTGAAAAACACATAACATTTTCACTGAATAATTTTCAAAAATTTTTGAAGCAAACGACAAATTTGAACGATTCAAATAATTGAAAAACAAAACAATAAAAAATTAAAAAAAAAATTTGTATGGAAAAAATTAACTTTTTGGTATTGTCCAATTTTCCGACTTTTCCTCAAGAAAAGCATATAGGTTTTTTTTATTTCTAAACCTTCCCCAATCCACGCAGAACATTCTCTGCAAATTTCATCAAGATTGGTTCAGTCGTTCCCTTAGCGTTGCTAATAAACAAACATTCATTCGTTTCTATGGGAAAAAGAAAAGGGCCGTTTTTAGGGGTTTTCCGGCAATTTTTTGAGTTTTTTCTCCGCATAAACCATCACTGAACCTCAACGAACATTTTAAAAAAAGAATTATCAAATTTGGTTCAGTCGTATGAATGTGATGAGCGTACATACATTTTAGCGATTCATTTTTATTTATGTATATAGAAGATATACATAGATAATTTGGGCATATTATCAGCGTATTAGGGTGTCCATTATTTCCCAAATTGAGAATGGGTTTTCAAATGCATCCCGAATTTCAGTGTTTGACCTAACAGCGGATCCATAGTAAATAAGCACTTTATTATACCCTCAAGAGGGTTCGGGGAACCCTAGAGAGTATATATATAATTAATCAGCGTGACGGGCTGAGTCGATTTAGTCTTGTCCGTCTATGCGTCTGAATATATACAAACTAGTTCCACAGTTTTTGAGATATAAATCAGATATTTTACACACGTCTCTCTCTTCCCAAGATGCTGCTGATTTGTCGGAACTGCCTATATATGATAACTTTAGCATATAGCTGCCATAAAAACTGATTCATTGCCGAGATATCTTCACGAAATGATGTTCAGTTCGGACTATCATTATATATAGCTGCCATATTATTGAACAATATCAATATACAGATTTTTGCATACTACTTTTTCCTAAAAAAAAGAAAAGAAATATGGTTGTATTATGATGTATTTAGAGTAATTATTTGTATGTGTGGCTGCGTGTTTTTTTGTGTGCAGTTCGTACACATATAATTTGTTTACTTTTAATTTCTGACATAAACGCAAATATGCGCAATCGTAAATTTTTAAAAAGTCACTGCCTTCAAAACAAAAACAACAGCAAACAAAGAAACGAATGAATAACGAGTAAAGAAGGGCTAAGTTCGGGTGCTACCGACTTACAAGAATCAAAGTCAAGGGAATACTTCAAGGTGTAAAACCAATCATATAGAGCAAAAGTCAGCTGGTTGTTCGTAAATCTTGATGTTAGTTGTATAAGGGCTAGGCCTGGTTTTCGCTCAAACTTATCTATTTAAAGCACAAAGATACACTGTTATGAATAAAACACACTCCTTCATTTTCATTGGGATAACTCACAAATTGACCGACAAATGCGGTATAAAGTCACGCCGAAGTTCGAAAATCTCTATATTAGGTATATGGGAGTAATGGAAGTATTGGTCCGATTCAATTCATATTTGACATATAGACATATAGTACCATTACAAAAGAAGGATTATCCCTTAATTTCAATTATACATATCGCACATTGACTGATATTTTTGACCAAAGGCAACTATAGGTACCGTGGTCTAAATAGATGGTCCGTTCCTAACCCTCCACCATCTATGTGTCGATTGATGCGTTAGAATGCTATCTTTATCGTTTGTTCAGTGAAAATTTCATGACATTTGACTGGAACTGAAGTTATAGCGTTTCAAGTGTCAGTATGTTTGGCTTATCGGTGCGAAAATGAGCTTCGAACAAAGAGCCAACAACAAATTTTGTTTTAAAATTGGTAAAACTTTTACCGAAACGATTCGATTGATGAAACAAGTTTATGGCGATGATCGCCTATCCCGGGGGTCAACGTTTTCAAAGTGGTCGTGAGGACATAAATGACGATCAACATGTGGGCCAATCAAAATCCATGATCACCGGAAATTCCAAATTTTCTCCAAAAAATCGATTTATCGCATTCTGACCGAACATTTTGGCTTACGAAAGGTGTGTGCACGGTTTGTTCCTTACAAATTGACTGACGACCAAAAATTACTCAGAATCCAACATTCGAAGGACATCATTAAAGAGGTAAAAAAGGACAAACTTCCTTTACAATATTGTGACCAGTAACGAAACGTGGTGTTTCTAGTACGGTCCCGAAACGAAACGCCAGAGTGCTGAATGGAAGGTACCCGAAACCCGAAAAATCGCGCATAAAGAAGTCAAAAGTGAAGAAAATGCTAATTTGTTTTTATTGTTCCAAGGGTATTTTCCACAAAGTATTTGTTCCAACCAGCCAAAACGTAACTGCGGTATTCTTGGAGTTTAAAAACGTTCGGTGCGCCGTATTCGACGTGTTCGGCCCGAATATCGCAGAGATGAAAGTTGGTGTTTGTTGCACGATAATGCGCCGTCTCATCGATCGACGCTTGTGACCGATTATTTGACTAAAAATCACATTTTAACCATTAACCCCTCCCCGTATTCACCTGATATGGTACCGTGCGACTTCTTAATTTTCGGAAAAATGCATTTTCCCATGAAAGGAAAGCGTTATGAAGACGTAGAGGCCATTCAAAAGGCTTGCACCTACATACTGGCGGCCATACCGGCCAACGAGCTAAGAGACTCGTTCGACATGCTTTTGGACCGTGAAAAAAGCAGATTGAAGCAGAAAAAGACTATTTTAAATAAAATAAATTGATTTTGCCGAAAAGACCATTTGTTCTGTTTTCTTTTTTTAAAGTCATGTTTACTTTGGAAGCTTCCTTGTATTCGGTACCTATGGCTTGAATGGTTTTTGTTGGATTTAAACAATTTGTGGTCGTAAAGTGGCACACACTAAAGACACTATTCGTGTAAAGTCTTATCCCGTTATATTAATTGCTTTTTATTCGTGTTCTGGAAACTGAACGAATCAAGTGGAATTTAAGTAAATTGTGCTATATCGGAAATAGGCGTGGTTGTTAACCGCCTTTCGTCCATGTACCACGTACTAATTTTGTCGATAACGGTTTGCCGGGTTCGAGATATGGGATTTCACCGAAAAGTGAACATTGCCACACCCATCGTTAAATTTTTACACCAGTTCTCATAAAGCCTTCTAATAATTTAGTTGTTATAACATGAGCGGTTTAGGGGATATGTACAATAAACTTGCTAGGGGCCACGCCCACTTTTTAAAAAAATTTTGCCCCCAGGTGTCCCTTGCCACTGCGATCCTCTGAGATTTATGTATATCTTAATTCAATTGTTAGTTATGGAACGTTATATGTTTTCGGTTAATGACGATTTATGGGTGCTGATTACGCCCATCGACGAAATCGATTTTTTTTGTACTAAGGAACGCACCTGCTTAGTTTCATAAAGTTATCTCAATTTTTACTCAAGTTTCAGCTTCCACGGACGGACGGACAGACAGTCAACCAGATTTCAACTTTTTTCGTCATCCTAGTCATTTATAGTTATATCTCGATAATAACAAATGCAGTATTGAAGCAAATCACTACTAATGACATATTAACAGCGAATAAATGAAGCACACGTATGTAAATAAGGCGAGGGATTTGTAGTAATTAAACTTGCTTTCGAACATTCATTAAATAATATTTTCCGTTTGTCTCGGATTTAAATAAATAATTTTCTCTACAAAAAGGTAAATGAAAAATTTAAATTAGACTTAATTCAAATAAATAACTGTGTGTGTGCGAAAATTAGTTAGTTATGAATAGCTGGAAGCCAATCAGCGTCAACATTACTTAAATTATTAATATTTAATACCTATAACAACAACAGTGTGCAACTGAGCATTACCAGCAAACCACAAATATCAGCACCATAATGCCAATTACGTGAATTATTGTTATTTTATTCATTGTTAATTTTGTGTACATTTACTTTAATTACGTTAAAAATAAGCACTCAAGCACGGAATTACACGCACAACGAGTGTTGAATTTTTATATTTATATTTTTCGTTGTTCCTGCAATGATGTAGCATTGTATTTATTTGTTGATGAGCTCTAATTGGTTTCAAGGTTTGTCATTGTATATGTACGGGTTTATAGTTCTATTACACCAATTGTACTCATAACGGGTGTATCGAAAGGAGGTGCAAACCTTTAAAAAATTTTCAAATGGTAGTATTATTAAAATATATCAATGATAAATATAAAATTTTAAAAATATTAAAAGTTAGAATTTAAATTAATTAGAATTGCTTTTCCAGGCTGGTACGACTGTTAGTGACATTTGCGCCAAATGTCACATCAAAATAATCAGTAGTGTTTAGAATACGCTTGTTCTTCTAAAGAACGTAACGTGCATTCGACGATTTTTACGATGAGTGAAATTATTCAACAAAGAAGTTTCATTAAAATTGTGTGCGGAATTAAATTTTGAGTGCCGAAACTTTCAGAATATCGGAAGGAAGTGTACAAATTATTCAAAGAGGGCCGAAAACGTCTGCCGACAATCCATCCATCTATTAATATCAACTGATGATCAACAAGTCAATGAAAAAAAGGAATTGGTGCTTAAGAATCGACGACTAACAGAAAAAAATTTGCATTGTTGGAATATGGAAAGGATCAGTGAAAACCATTTTGAAAAGTCATTTGTACCTAGGAAAAGTGAAAGCACGATTGGTTGCAAAGTCATTAAATTTTTTTTCAAAGACAGTGTCGCGTTAACGTCTATGAAAAAATGTTTTCCGACTACCAGGATATTATGTAACAAATTATTAATGGCGCTGAGATCTACTCTTATCATCTTGAAGCTGACATTCAATGAGCTGAAAATCGTACCAAAGGTGAGCCGAAGCCGAGAAGAACACGTCAAAGCTGGTCAAAACTCAAGGTAATTTTGACAGTTTTCTTTTATTATCGAGGTGTAGTGCACTCTGAATTCATTCCGACCACCCAAACTGTCAACGAAGAATACTCCTTGAGTTATTCGTGAAATGAGGACGAAATTATGGGCCGTCAGCTCTGGTTTTTGCACCACGCCAATGCACCTATTTATCTCCGAGTGACTTCTGCCTTTTTAACAAAAACAAACGACCGCTCCAGGAAACGCTATGAATCACTACGCTCATTGAATGCTCTTCCGGAAATTGACTGTTTCTAGAATTGCCAAAAATGTTTCTACAAGCATATTTGGTCCAATGGGTATTACTTTGAGGGGACGATATAGATTTTGAAGAATAAATTAAAATTTTTAAAATTATGAACAAAATCTTACCACTTTTTGCTAATAGTAGTATATTAGTATATGTATATATTCAGCCTGTTAAATAAAAATTAAATGTTTAACACTCTTTGACACCCTTTTTTTATACATAATAAAAATGGTGGAAGCTGCCTACCAGACTGTCTAAATACGTTATGGCATCATGCCCATAAATCAATTTCAGGAAATTTACTAATTAGCATTTTCAGTGACTTTGTGTGCTGGTCAACAACGTACAACAACAGCAAGAAATTTACAGCATCACATTAGCAAATTCGCAGCTAAACCAGATATTATTTATAACAAACCAAAAATTTATTAAAACACCACGACGCCAATTCGTCTGAGCTATTAATGGGATGGTTCTTTTAAAAACACCTCTCTACTCAGAAGAGCTTTATTTTGACGATTATCCGTGCTTTTATTAAACTTTTCAGATTAAACTACGCTGAAGAGGAGTACCAAATCTACAAAGAACAGGCAATTAAGATACACAACCTATTTTTAATAAGGATATTCACATCGGCTTTGTCATTTCGTTAGTTGTTATTCGGTAGTATTTTACGTGATTTTTGTTTTATTATGCTCGCTACAAAATACTTTTAGACAAATTTTTCTTAAGTATTTAAAAAATTTAATTAGCTGATTTTGAACAAAATTTTATCACACTACATAGATAGAGAAAAAACCATGATCCCAGTTAAGTGTTTTAACGAAGCATCAACTAACTACATAGTTATCAGATTATCATGTTCGGTCTGAATACCCTTAATGATTTTAATACCTAAACCATTTACAGCTATATAAAGTAAGAATTTAGAAAGCTCTAAAAATTAATGGAGATCTTAAATCAACCAAGCATATTGTTTGATTTTACTTCTTTCCTACTGTACTAACTTCGATGTTTTACCAAAAGATAACGTTTGCTTTGTGGCAGAACCTAAATGCATACAATAATTCGATTGGTATGTTTGTGAACAATCATTTCATTAAATTCTTGCAACAAATTTGTAATCAGCGGTCAAAAAGGAATTAGAATCTAAGTCTAGCCCCTTATAGATAACAAATTTTTAACCTTAAAGCATTCATCTGAGAATCAAAAACAAAATTAATGAATTTCGTGGTTCAGTAGATCATACAATTTCAACTAACGGAACTCTCGATCATGATTCAAGAAACCATAAAGTCAGCTACATCAGTATTTTCATAACCACTGAGGCTGCAATTAGAAAACTTATTTAAAAAAGCTTTCGATAGATGATGACCAGAAGGCAATGTAGGACTTACGTAAAGCCTTGTGTCGTGAAGTAGAGATCGATAAATATAATATACCACTTTCAGGTAGCTAGTAAACCAACCAAGTAGGCTTTTAAAATGGGATAAACTTCCTTCTTCGATTATTAAATACAAAAGTGTTCGTTAAATTAAACAAACGAGACAGTATGGTGTAAAGTCTTGTTGGTAATACTAACTATATTTTTCTAGCAAAGAAAGGCATCAAAGCAGATAAAAGCAGACCAATAAGACTCGTTAAACGTAGGTATAAACAATAATTTTTGTTACAAAATGCAAAATGTTGTTTTAGGTATGTTTGTGCTTTTGTTCGTATGTATGTGTGGCAAATATGTGATAAATAACGAGAAATTAAAATGTGATCGCAATTGCATAATTCATATACTCGCAATAATGCCACGATGACATCTGTAATTACTGCTCATGAGCAATCTGTTAAAGGAAAGTAAATATGTTTACAGATAATTCAGTATAAAAGGGCATAGAAGCCTGCAAAATGTGTAATTTAATCTTTACAAATTTCGGCGAAATAAAAACTCGCTGAACATAAGTATTTTGCCAAAACCAATTTCCGTTGGAAGTGATTAAATATAACATTTACTCTTTTTTTAATTATATTTGAATATGAAGCCGTTTTTTGTTGTGTTTTAGTTGTTTTAACATTTTCCTGTGAAAATATTTAAAATTTGTAAATCGAATTAAAATTCGTATTATTTCAACAGACGGAGGAAATAATAATGAAATAATATATACAAATTTACAAACTTAATGTCTGACTGATGGATTATTGACTTATGCGTTTTGAAAACAAGAACTATCATTAATAAATTTATTAAATTGTAAATAATTATATAGTTAATTATGTATAAATAAGTTCTTAATTTTACAGTATACAAACATGCATATAAAAAATAGGATGCTTCACCAATATCAATATTTAATTTTTCATACCAATAACTGCTGCGCTCATGCCACAGCCCCAACAAAAACAACAACTTCAAATAAATTAAGTACCTCAAATAGCCATGGGCATTTCCTTTGCTTTGCAATGGGCCTACTCAACGCGAGTTTACTATGTACACGCGCATACGTTTATAACTCATAACGGCGGCCGTTCGAACCAGCCATTCGCTAACTTTACTTTTGTTTATTTACAAATGGCCGAAGTGGGAAATCGCATAAGTGCAATTTCCACTTGATCAACATAATTAATTTCTAACACAAAGGTAAGTTCGCAAGGGTAAACAGCTATTGAGACGAAGGCTGAGACGACGAGGAGAATCTTAGAGACAGTCGGTACGAAAAGTATATCCGCGGATTGTAAACTTTTATGTAGTGTTGGTGCGAGGTTTTTGAAAATTATTTTTCAGCAAAGTTTATATACGCTACTTCTAACCGCAGAAGCAAGGAAAAATGGAGAAATATAAAGCTTTTCCTTATAACCAAGTTGTTTGGAGTGTTAGAAATGAGCGTAAAGAAAAAGTGCAAATACTCGACCAGGTCGACCGGCAAGGATATTAAGCAAAGGCAAGGCAGGAAGTGGTCGGTTAAAGCAGGAAAAAACAGACAGTGCGCAAGTCCAATCAAAACAAAATACTAAAAATCCAGGGAAAATACAACTTAAACTTTCGCTTTGCGGTAATTAAAAAGTTGAAAATTTTCTGCCCTACGCGAAGCAGAAGGAGAGGGATAGCGCGACAGCACTTGTCTGTATGAGTCATAAGACATGAGGCTGCAAGGGTTACAACAAAGAATAAAGCGGGGTCAGTAGATGTTGTCGTTGTGCACAAAATGAAGATAACGACGAAGAAGTTCTGGCGGACCAAGAGGAGCATAAAAATTACAAACTGCATTCCACACCCTAGTGCCGACAGTGCGATTCCCGCTTTTCTTGAGTTTCCAACATTTTGCATTTATTTGTGCTTTCCCTTTGCCTTTATTATTTTATTTAATTTTTTATATTATTTTTATTATTTTCACAACTGCAAACAACACTTCCTGCCAAAGTGCGTAAACGTGGTCGACACTTTTGCATTTTATCGCTGCCTGGCTTATAATTGCAATTTGTTTTTGTAGTTGTTGTTACGTTTTGTGGGAAAAACTTTTACTGTTGCGTGTTTCAGCCCTACCTCGCCACTTGGTCGATTGCTGCATTTGAGTGCAACCTCTTCATAGCCAACCAAGCGGATGAAAGAGAATGCTTTGTGGCCCGAGTAAGCATTATTCGGTCGGAGTCTTTTGTATGTGCTGCTGGGACATACTCGTATTTGCATATAAGAACATTTTAGCATGGAATTGGACATTTAACAGCGTTAATACAATCAAAATTAATGAAAAAGTTCAGCATTCTTTGATTTAATTTGTATGCCTTGAACAGGATTTACTATGTTTGCCACGAAATTTGTAACACCCAGAAGGAAACATTCGACAGTCTATTAAATGTATATGGTAGATAAATGATATGAGTACACTTAGCCATTTCTTTCTGTCTGGATGTACATACGCAAACTAGTCGCTCAGTTTTGGAGATATTGCTTTAAAATTTTAAATACATCCTTTTCTACCTAATAACCTGCTCATGTGTAGCATACATACATAGCATACAGCTGTCATACAAACTAATCAATCAAAATGAAGTTCTTGTAAAGAAAACTTTTTTATTTGACAAAAATTTGTTTAACTTCAGACCTTTATAATATATACATATATGGTAGCTGTCATAAAAAAATGATAGATCAAAATCTAGAAATAACCGTGGATCATTTTTTATACCCTTTAACCTTTAGGCTTTCACCAAAAGATCACAAACCGACTAGGCGAACCAGAATACAGAAATTTATGCATATCTTATATATTATCTTTGAACTCGACGAATAGTCCACGTATTACATCGCTTGATTCTCCAACAAATACTAATAAGCTTTTGATAAATAAACTTATTTTAAAAGACACAATTATTACACTGAATTCAAAGCCATCTGCAGGACCAGATGGCATTTCGAATTCTTTAATTAAAAAACTGCTAGAAAATGCTATCAAATTTCTACTTATTATATTCAATAATTGCCTAAATAATGGATATTTTCCGTTAAAATGGAAAGTTGCCAAGATAATACCTTTAAAAAAAATCGTAATTCTATTGAGGCAAAAGAATTTAGACCTATTTTCTTACTATCGAGCATTGGTAAGCTACTTGAAAAAATAATTCATTCCAAAATTCATGATTTGCACTCGGAAAAGTTTATTCCGTCTTATCAGTTTGGTTTCCAAAAAGCATATTCCACGCAACATGCATTTTTTAAGTTCTCCAACAGTCATCGACTAGCTAAGAAAGCGATCGGACGTGTTGACTTCAGAAAACGCTCTCTCGCATCTCTAGTGTAAATCTCAATAAATTCGTGTCTACTCGTGTTACTTCTTCTTGTTATAAAAAACAGAAAACAAAACACAAAAAAAAAAAAAACACACCAACAAAAAATGGCTCCTGGGCCGCCGGACAAATCATCCAACAGATTTGCTTTGCTATCAGAGGATGTCAATTCTCCAAAAAGATCACGGATTGACTTACAAGCAAAAAACTTTCCAAAATTACCAATTATAAACAAAACAGTGAAAAATTCCAAATATTTAGTGATTTCTCCAACCGATACTGACAAAAGACTTACTAAACTTAGCCCATTTGCAATCAAAAAAGGACTTGAATCTATTTCTAAAGAAATCGATTCCATTTCGAAACTTAAAGATGGAAGCATCTTAATCCTTGCAAGCAATGCTAAATCGAGTGAAAAATTTTTAAAATCAAAAGACCTTTGTGGTATGTGTGCAATATCAGTGAAATTACACGCCAGTTTAAACTCAGTAAAAGGTGTCGTTTTCGACAAGAATCTTGCCGAAGTTGACGAAAAAGAACTTATTAATGAGCTAAGCTCCCAAGGAGTGACAAGTGTATACAAGTTCACCAAACTAGCCAAAGAAAAAACAATTAATTCTGGCCTCATTGTCTTAACTTTTGACAGATTTCAACTACCTAGTGAACTCGATGTAGCATGGTACAAATTAAAAATTAAACCTTACATACCCAATCCCATGAGATGTAAAAACTGTCAAATACTTGGACATACCCAAAAATGGTGTGAAAATAACCCATCTTGCCCCGTTTGTAATCTACCGCCCCATAGCGATACAATATGCAGCCGCATAACATGTGCAAATTGTTATGGCGAGCACACCTCATCGGACAAAACATGTCCAAAATATAAACAAATTAAAGAAATCTTAACCATAAAAACATTAGAAAACATCAGTATGGGCGAGGCGCGCCGAAAATATAAAGAGCAACACCCTATGCAAGTGGGCACAACTGTACCCTTTTCGCAAATAATTAACCACTCTCATCACAAACAAACAAAACAAGCAGAAACCGAAGACATATCATCAAAAAATATTCAAAAACAACACAGTACAACAAATGCATCGGCACTTACAGTGCATCACCATCCAACATCCAACAACTACAAATCAAAAGCCAATAATGAACAAAACATCACTCAACACAAAGATGGTCATACAACACAAAATTCTAATAACAACAATATCACCAATCAAACTTCTCAAGAGCAATTGATCTCACTTCTTTCTCGTTACACATCTCATATCAACGAGATCTCCGAAATACCAACAACTTCAACAATCACTGATCATAGCTACGGAGGAAACAACAACACAGACTTGTCAAACCAGTTCGAGGATATCTCTGATAACATTTAGCAGCGGAATTAGCTAGAGTAATAATTATTCAATTTTGCAGTCTCTACATAATGACTCTCAACTTACTACAATGGAATTGTAAAGGTTACTATAACAATTACACAGAAATAGAAATTTTGTTAAAATCCTATTCCCCACAAATTGTCTGCTTACAAGAAACCCATTTAGCTAAGAGCGCCAAGCCTTATTGCCCAAAGCAATACGATGGATATTTTTTCAATTTACATCACAATGTAACTTCTAAGCAAGGTTGTGCTATATTAGTGCATAAGTCTATTCAACATAAGCATATTAACATTACGTCAAATCTTATTGCTACAGCTGTACAAATTAACTTTCCCCATGTTATAACAATTTTTTGTGTTTATATTCCCCCCCAACAACATATAACCGTAGCTGACCTTCTTAGCTTAACCAACAACGTAAATACTCCAATAATAATGTTAGGCGATTTCAATGGTTGGAGCCCTTTGTGGGGCTCCCAATATTGTAACGCTAGAGGACAAATAATTGAGAATTACATATTAAGCTCAAATATAGCAATCCTTAACGATAATGTGCCAACTCACTTTTCAACACATGGTAGCTTCACCAATGTAGATCTATCACTATGCTCGCCACAATATCTTCCTAATGCCTGTTGGAATGTTATAGATGATCTTCACAATAGTGATCACTTTCCTATACAAAGTACCTTCAATTTTCTGTCCCATTCGGAGAGGATACCTTCTTCAAATATTCAATTCAACTGTGACCGTGCAGATTGGCGAAAGTTTCAAAATATTGCAACACAAAATCATTATATAGTTTCACCCAATATTAACAAAGAAGCCGCACAAATTCAAAAGACCATAAGAAAGGCTGCCAATGAATCTATTCCAAAAACCAAACGTAGAAATACTAAACAAAACGTTCCATGGTGGAATCCGAATCTAAATTCATTAAGGCAGGCAAAGCAAGACGCATGGAAAACTTATAGGCAAGCGAAAAGCATAGAAAGTCTTATAGATTACAAAAAGAAGAATGCCCACTTTATCCGACAAAAGAAAATATCCAAAACCAAAGCCTTTGAAGACCTCACAAAAACTATCAATCCATCCTCACCAACAAGCTACATTTGGAAAAAGATTCACCTTCTCTCCGGTACTTACAAGCCCTTTGGCATCAAATACATCTCGGTTAACAACAACAATGTGACAGTTCCTAAAGACATTGCCCTTGAATTCGCTCAATTTTATTCTTCTAATTCTGACTCATCAAACTTCCCTATTGAATTCCAAATAGAAAAAAATACAACTCTTAACGCAGAAATTAATTTTTCTCCGAATAAGTACACAAAGTTTTTGGAAACAAATTTTACAATCGAGGAATTCGAAGCATGTTTAAGGAACTCCAGGGGCACAACTCCAGGCCACGATAAAATAACCTACAAAATGATTGCCAACTCCCCTATAGACATTAAAAATCGAATACTTACACTATATAATCGGTCATACGAAAATAATATTATCCCACAGAATTTTAAAACAGCCACAGTCATACCCATACTTAAACCAAGCAAAAATGAGATTTCCATCCAAAATTATAGACCTATATCCCTATTACCATGCTTAGGAAAATTACAAGAAAAAATGATAGCAAATAGACTAATGTGGTACCTTAATACCTCTAAATTAATTTCCCAACAACAAGTTGGCTTTAAAAAAGGATCCAGCACAATAGATGCTCTGCTATATATTGACCACCTAATAAGCAAAAATCTATCAGTAAGAAACCATGTGTCAATATTAGCAATAGATTTCCAAAGCGCGTTCGATAATATAGGAGTTCACGTTATACTAAAAAAACTAATGGAATGGAAAACAGGGGAAAAAATGTACAACTATATAAAAAACTTTTTAACAAACAGGAAACTTCGTGTAAGGGTTAACAATGTCTTTTCTCCATTATTCCCTCTGTCAAATGGAATCCCTCAAGGCTCCCCATTGTCAGTAGTCCTCTTTTTGATTGCTTTTGAAGATATCGTCACTATCCTAAAAGAACAAAAAAACATAGATTTCTGTCTGTACGCGGATGACCTTTACATTATGTGCAACAAAAAAGATCCAAATGATATCCAATCCATCTTCCAACATACATTAAATAGCATCCACATCTGGTCAAGAAGATCTGGCGCCAAACTCTCTTCCTGCAGAAAACATAATTGCAGGAGAATAATTATTGATTTCAATAATATTACAATAGAAAATACCGATAATATTAAGATTTTAGGGTTGTATTTTGATAAAAGAAACACATTTAACAAACATTGTACATACATTAAGCAAGATCTCGCCTCCAGACTCAATATAATAAAATACCTTTCCTCAAACAAAAGCCATATCCATACTAACACACTCATAAATTTTACAAAACTTACCATCCTCGCAAAAATTGACTATGGATTGCAAATTTATGGCAAGACCTCGAAATCATCTCTTACGAAAATAATGGGCGCATATCACGCTGCTGCCCGATTTAGCCTCAGGGCCTTTCGGACAACTCCTGTCAAATATCTGCTAGCCGAAGGTGGTTTTCTTTCATTAGTAGATCGTGTCGCTTATATTAGAGCACGTTCTGTTAACATCATATGTTCTAACAATAACTCAATTTTGGATAAGGAAATAAAGCTACTTAAAACCCGAAAAAATACCATATCTATAAAATCAGGTCTTGTGGAGATGTTCTATATGATAAAGCGATCACAGAAATGGGTATTCAAAAACTCAGGGAAACATATCACTCCCCCTTGGTTGCTATGTTCCGAATCACTTATCAATACGCTTTCTGTATACCCAAAAGACTCAACTAGCCCCCTTATCTACCAACAAGCATTTCTAGAGACAGCCGCTCCATTAAAAAACAACCACTGGAAATTTCTATTTACGGATGGGTCAAAAAACAATAATGGAACATCTTTTGCAGTAGTCCATGAAAATGGTGATCTCATAGCAAACGGAGTTTTACAATATCAAACGTCATCCTACGAGGCTGAAATACAAGCTGTCCTAAGCGCGTTGCAATTCGCCACCAATAAAAGGAATAAGTATGTTATCTGCACAGACAGCAAAGCAATACTGCATGGAGTTCATAACCTCAACAATCACTCAGAAGAAATATCTACTATTAGGACTTCCCTAATAAACTTAAAAAAAAGAATCAAGCTCATGTGGATCCCAGGTCATGTCGATATAACGGGAAATGAGTTAGCAGATAAAGCAGCCAAAGCGGCATCAACATCTCCCCTTCAGCTATTTATACCATTTCCGAAAAAACGAATCAAATGTGAGATATTACAAGACCTTCACCAAAAATTTCAATTCGAATGGAGCAAAGAAATTGGTCATAACAAAACTTAAATCCAGACAAACACGCAATAAGACTTTCAACCAATACCACAGCTGTAATGAACAAATGTTTTATAAGACTAGGCCTTGGGCACACCCGTCTTACACATCTTCACTTGATGAAGAAGGGGTCACAACCAACGTGCCATTTCTGCAACTCATCTCCTTTAACCACCACCCATATCCTTAAGGAATGCCAATCCTTAAACCTCCACCGATCCACCGTAACTCATCAAGATCCCATATCCATACTAAACATCCCAAACGAAGACAATGTCAAAAAAATTTTCAACTATTTAAAACTTTTAAATATTTATAAATTAATATAAGTTATACATTATTTAACCATAAGTAACCGATAGCCCTAGTTGCTAGTGTTTTTTCACATTTATTGTAATTTCAATTATAATAAATAATAAATAAATAAATAAATAAATAAGTTCTCCAATGATGTATTGGTAAATTTAAGGAATAATCTTTGTACTGTAGCAGTATCATTAGATATCGAAAAAGCATTCGATCATGTTTATCATAGAGGGCTTATTTTTAAGCTTGTTCAGATTGGTTTTGATCATGGTATTATTAAGATTATTTCAAGTTTTTTGTCAGATAGGAAATTTTTTGTGCTTATTAATGATTGTTCCTCGGATCTTGGAGTTTGCAATTGTAGAGTTTCAGAAGGCTCTATTCTAGCTCCCTTGCTTTACAATATTTTTATGTTTGATTTTCCATATAGTCACAATAATTCATTAAGTATTCTGTATGCTGATGATTCTTTAGTTTATGCTCATAACAAATTCCCTACCTTGCCATTGCGAATGGTAGAGAATCATCTAGAAAAAATTAATAATTTCTACAAATATTGGGGGGTTAAGATAAATGAAGCCAAGACTGTACCTATCTGCATCAGAAATGCTTCAGGTAAAGGACCTAGAGGGGTTGTAAAGGAGAGTAGAGACCTGATTCTAAATCTTAATGGTCATAATAGTCGTTTTCAGAATCAAATGAAATATCTTTTAGTAACCTTCACCAACTTATTTAAATTCAATTTTCATGCTAACGAAATGGTGAAAAAAATGTAATAACCGTTTTCATGCCTTATCAATGATAATGAAAAATACAAGTTTAAGCACAAGAACCAAAATTTTGATTTACAAAGTGGCTCGCCGTCCAGTCTTAATGTACGCTTTGCCGATTTGGTTTCATTTTTCGCCTTCTTTGATGCAAAAAATTGAAATATTTGAACGTAAAATTATAAGATTTTGTTTAAACAAAAACTTCATTCACTTTAATAAGAGATACTCCAATAAATATATCTATTCAAATTCTAAAGTACTCCCTTTTAATAAATATGCAATAAGAGCAATATTACGGTTTTTCGACGATGTTCGGAATTGTGACAATCCATTGATTTCTGATGGTATCTTGTCGCAGTCGAGTCATACTTGGGTCAACAGCAAATATTTGTCTCTACTTGGTATTAGTAAAGAAAATATAATAAATGATGTTAATCATCCAGAAGCCTTCTGCTCGAACTTTTATGTAAAATCAACACAGGGGCTAGTTTAAGCAGAAGCTTTATTTGCTATTATAGCTTGTAAGATTTCTTTTTTAATTAGTTTTAAGTTTTAATTTAGTTTTAAGACTGAGTCGTAGCCCTCAGAATACATTTAAAAATGTCGGGAGCAAGCATTTATTATAGTTTTTTTCCTTTAGATTAAGATCTGTTTTCGGAAACTTTTGTTTAAGATAAAATATGTATAGTCTTAAGTTATAACTTTCTACTTTTGTAAACAATTTGTATTTTTGTTTCTTTTTGGTCTCAATAAATGAATTTGAAATTTGAAATTTTATTACCATCCTGCTTTATGGTGCAGAGGCATGGTCGATGACAACATCTGATGAGTCGACGTTACAAGTTTTCAAGAGAAAGGTTCTGCGAAAGATTTATGGTCCGCTCCTCGTTGGCCACGGCCACGGCGAATATTACATTCGATGTAACCATGAGACATAGGAGATATGCATACGTCATATAGACATATTTCAGCGAATTCAAAGACAGCGACTGTGCTGGCTAGGTCATGTCATACGTATAGGCGAAAACACATCAGCTCTGAAAGTATTCGACGCAATACCTGTGCCCTGAGAAGCAGAGAAAGAGGAAGACCTCCATTTTGTTGGAAAGATCAGGCGAAGAAAGACCTGGCTTCTCTTGGAATTTCCAATTGGTGTCGTGTTGCGAAAAGAAGGAACGTAAGCGATGTCTACGCCACTAAAGAAGAATAAAATTATAGGAAGTAAGGCAAATAAATGTAAATGTACTAGAAAGCTTAAAATAAAAGACAATGTGGTGAATACACTCCGGAACAAGTTCATTCAAAAAAAATTTAGGAGAGGTATTGCAACCAAGATAAATCTATAACAAATCATTTCAAAATATTCCGAAATAAGAGTTCTGAACAGCCCCTTTGGCTCATGGTCGGCTTATTATAAATTTGTTAACGTAGTTCAAAAATACTTTAAACAAATAAAATAATGTGGATTTGCCCTACAACATCGTCTCTTAAATGACTGTGTGCCACTTTTCATACTTTATTGTACATTCAATGTCGCGCCTTCAGGGCGATAATTACAATAAATAAATTAATATAAAAAGTAAAGTTGTAAATGGTTTTTTCTTGTTGCAAATGCGTTGTTATTGCCATTGCAGCTGTGGCTGGTGGTAAAGCAAGTTTTTGCAATTTTTCATATGGTTGTTGGACTACAAAGTATTAACGGACACACAACAACCGCAAATGTCCTGTCGCCCACTGTGAGCGTGAAGGCTCCACCAAAGAGCCACGCGACGAGCAGGACGCACGACCGAAAGTGCGAGACTAACCAACGGAGATGGGGTGAGAAAGCCAACTTGTTAGCCGGTTTGGGCAGCTCGCCCGTTGTCTGTGTTGTTTGCTGCCTTGCCGCACCGCATCAAGGAAATGAGAAAAGTTACTTTTTTGGTTTTAAATTTGCAAGTTTGCCTATGTGCAGGGGCTTTGCGCTCGTAATGTTGATTTACGCGTCGTAACTACCAGCTGCTCTTCATCCCGGTCGCATTTCGTGCTTTCAGTGTTGCATTTCATGGCAGCGACATTTTTAAGTTGCTAAAGGTTGTAGACTTGCGAAATGTTCTTATTTATTATCCAATTTTCCGGTTACTTTTTTTATTTGTCTAGCTGCGGCTGCGTTTTACGCCTAACAGCCTGACATCAAAGTAAGTAAATATGTCACAGCTACGCTCAGTCTAATGACTGTATTCGCGCTCTGCTCACTTTTCATCTAAGTCATCGAAGCGCCGCCCACTTAAGCGTAAATTAGTTCAACTCTTTCCTCACCAGCTGATTTTGTCGCACTTTGTCGTTCGCAATGGAAATTTTAAATTGTTTGAAGCGAGCCTTCTAAGTGCAATTTTCAGTAACAGTATAACAATAAATGTTAAAATTTCCTCGTTCTAGAAGATTAATATTTTTATAATTGCAAATGCAATCATAATTATATATGTATGTATATTGAATTGATTATAACTTGATAGACAAATTTAAATTTCGAAGATATCTCGAGGTATTATCTGCAATACTACCTTCGTCAAAATACAGTAAGCTAGCACGTGAAATCTTTACGATTTTCTTGTTTCGAATGGTCTAAATCTTCTAAGCGTTCTTACATACAATATCTTCGCCACATATACTAAAAAACAAAAGTTTTGTATCAGATGATTCACAATCCGTTTTCACTATAAATGGCGATTGTGAACAGACATTTTCACCAGCTGCTATATTAAAAATATAATTCCTTTTAAAAAAGTGTGTGAAAAAACAAAAAAAAATTATAAATTTATTGCAACTGCGGTGCTATGTCTTGTAACGACATTAAATGCATTAAAATAGGACTAATCAAGTAGAGCCAAACCAGTGAAGGTAGACCAGGTTTAAAGAATCGTCCTAGCTGTGGATTTCGCACCACACTTAGATTTAACCTGGTTTCAGGACTCAAAGTGGTTGAAAAACTTCTTGAGGCTTTTCATATTTCTAATCAAAATTCAACTTATTTTTTATTATATTTATAATAAATTGTTTGGCTTCTCGGCGAAAAACTGTGACAAGTAATTTTCACAGGCCTCTTTTGGAGACAACTCTACTCCATTGAGGGAGTTCTGCATTGACCAAAAAAAAAAGTGGTATTCCGATGGTGCAAGGAATGAATCTTTCGACCAAACCGATTTTTTTTTCGATTGCTTGCTGCAATCTCATCAGTTGTTGACAGTAAAATGTGGAATCAATCTTTCGACCAATCTGGAGCAGCCCATAGGGGATGATTCTTTTCTAATTCCATCAAACACTAAACCTTTCGAGACGTCAATCCTGGTTTTGCGACCATTTGTTGAGCTTCACCACGCTTGGACCATGATTTTTTCGCACATTATTGTCATACTTGATCCACTTTTCGTCTCCTGTTACCATTCACTTCATATATTGTTCGAATTCATTTCACTTAAGCAAAGAATCGCAGATGTTAATTCGGGCCTTATTTTTCACAGACAACTCATGTGTAATCCAAATATCGAGCTTTGTTTTGTAGCCACCCTTTTATAAATGGTTCAAACCCGTTTGATGAGGAATTTTACCAGAGTGAGGGGGGCCTTTCACTTCGAAATTTCCAGAACGGAAGCGAGCGAACCATTGATATGCTACACGGACATATATTTACAAAATACGAAAAATTTTCGACTAACCAATATTTATAAAAGATATACAAGATTCCGTGAAGGAATCTCGGTCGGGGAAAGACTGGTGGCAACACTACGTTATTTGGCTACAGGCGATAACTTCTCGAGCCAAATGAGTATTTTTCTATTGGGAAAATTTATTATTTGTCATATAGTGCATAAGACATGTGATGCAATTTTTTAAGCTTCAAAGAAGGACTTTTGAAAGTGAGTATTCAGGTCTATTCGTGCATCCGTGAAATAATATAAACTGTATTATGGTAAGGTTCCGAACATACAAGAATAATGGAATCTATCGGAATGTTTTTACCAGCAACGGGATTTCTCTAATTGCTCGAGGTGCCTGCGAACTGTGGTTCCGAGTATTTCAACTATAAGAAAAATAATACCATGATTCTGATGGCTATGGTTGATACCGACTATAAATTTTCGTTTGTAGAAGTTGAAAATTAATGTCGCGAATCTGATAGAAGTCTTTGCACAGTAAAACTATTGCAAAATAATAAAATTTAAATAAATTAAAACATCTTGTTATTATACCATATTTAAATTTGCTCTTTCGATGGCTCTTAAATTTTCCGTCTTCGAAGCCACTTCTACATGAACGTGATGAAATACCATTTCTTATAGTTAGTAGCTGACGACGCTTTCCCCTTAAAAACGTACTTGTTGAAACCATTCAGCTTCCGTAATGAAGTGATGTCGTACAAGATAAATATTTAATTATAGACTATTCAGAGCAAGAAATATGGTGGAAAATGTGTATCGCGTTTTCGGATCGTCACGTTACTCCCGAATAGGCGAAAGTTATTGTGCTCGCGATTTGTATATTACATTATTTTTTTATAATACGCAAGTCTATATCTCTACGATTATCTGTTGTAGGAAAACGGAAATGCTTCCATTGCAAAGCAGCGATTTAGGGAGGCTAGTAGACATGATTAATATTTATGAAAGTTTTATGTAGTATTTCATGACTCCACCTAATGAAAAGGTTGAACGGAAATATAATAGGACAATATTGCATAACACGTCTTTGTAGTCTCTTTCTCTTTTACAAGTATGTATTTCCATAATTTAAGTTATTTTGAAAATACAAAATATTTGCGTCATTTGCGGGAAGCTATTCGTAAAAAGAGTCGGGAACTGTGCACCACTACATTGCACCGTAGCATACTGCATTAATTCTTCGTGAGTTTTTAGCCAAATCGTCAACCAGTATCTTGTCATCAACACCATACTCGCCTGAACTGGCTCCGTGTGACTTCTGACAATTCAACAAACTCAAACGATCGCTCCGTGGAAACCGTTTTGAGAGTCAATTGAAGACATTAATTGTGAATCGCTATGTGCATTGAAGAGTATTAGAACCAAACAGGTCTACGTTGTGGGAGACGACATAGATTTTGAAGAATAAATTAAGAATTTTAACATTATGAACAAAGTACCCTGGTTGATCCAATATCCGTGGTGACTAAAGTACTTTCGCGTAATACTCTTTTCTGCGTTGGCGGCCTTCGGACTAAAAAAATCGAGGTAATACTCGGGGTGATCTAGGTAATTTATGACATTATATTATTATACTTGTATATTTTGTTTATTAAATTTGAATTAGAAAATATCCATATGCATGGTAAGGGTGTTTATACTCATTTTAATTTGAAATATAACTGTACTGCTATAGGCAATTGTTTTAATTTTTAAATTGCTAAATAAAGAAAGAGGAATTTCAGCGAAATGCCTTACGATCATATGGTAGCGCTCTATTTGCTCACAATCAAGCACATAAATGATGTTCAGTAAGAGTGTAAAAAGTTATTTTTAAATTATAGATTTCTTACTTAAAACACCTGCAAGTGTATAATGTGAATTTGTTTAAATGTTTACAATTTAATTAAATGAATTTGATGTGCGTAAAGTGTGTTAAATGTAATAAAATAGCTTGTTGAAATGTTGGAATTTTTTAACTTCATGTCGAATAATCTAAGCGTTTGCGGTAACTAACGGGTGATTTTTTTGAGGTTAGGATTTTCATGCATTATTATTTGACAGATCACGTGGGATTTCAGACATGGTGTCAAAGAGAAAGATGCTCAGTATGCTTTGACATTTCATCATGAATAGACTTACTAACGAGCAACGCTTGCAAATCATTGAATTTTATTACCAAAATCAGTGTTCGGTTCGAAATGTGTTTTATCGACAAATTTTGTTCAGCGATGAGGCTCATTTCTGGTTGAATGGCTACGTAAATAAGCAAAATTGCCGCATTTGGGGTGAAGAGCAACCAGAAGCCGTTCAAGAACTGCCCATGCATCCCGAAAAATGCACTGTTTGGTGTGGTTTGTACGCTGGTGGAATCATTGGACCGTATTTTTTCAAAGATGCTGTTGGACGCAACGTTACGGTGAATGGCGATCGCTATCGTTCGATGCTAACAAACTTTTTGTTGCCAAAAATGGAAGAACTGAACTTGGTTGACATGTGGTTTCAACAAGATGGCGCTACATGCCACACAGCTCGCGATTCTATGGCCATTTTGAGGGAAAACTTCGGACAACAATTCATCTCAAGAAATGGACCCGTAAGTTGGCCACCAAGATCATGCGATTTAACGCCTTTAGACTATTTTTTGTGGGGCTACGTCAAGTCTAAAGTCTACAGAAATAAGCCAGCAACTATTCCAGCTTTGGAAGACAACATTTCCGAAGAAATTCGGGCTATTCCGGCCGAAATGCTCGAAAAAGTTGCCCAAAATTGGACTTTCCGAATGGACCACCTAAGACGCAGCCGCGGTCAACATTTAAATGAAATTATCTTCAAAAAGTAAATGTCATGAACCAATCTAACGTTTCAAATAAAGAATGATGAGATTTTGCAAATTTTATGCGTTTTTTTTTAAAAAAAAGTTATCAAGCTCTTAAAAAATCACCCTTTATAATCCGGTATATTTTTTAATTAGGAAGACTCCCTCTTTCCAACCGTAACTTCAGATCGCGGCGCCAAAGAAATCGGGATTTTGCCTATTTCATTAATTACTTAAATAATTCTGTAACGAAATTATATAGTATTAATTATTAATAGGATACAATTATAGAATAAAACTGTTAGATTTTTTAATATGTTTTATGTTATTTACAACAATAATTGATTTTTCTTATGCAACGCTGCACTTACATATACTTATTTTCAACTCCTTTATGCCGTTAAATCATTCCATAAAATAAATCCTGTGCTTCAGCAGATTGCAACGCTACATGCAAAGTAGTAGGATATCCATACATTAAGAATGATGTAAAGGATGTAAGGATGTAAAGTCCTTTGACCCAAAAATCTGGAATTGGAATTGTACTACTTTTTTTCAATTTACTAATTTTTTTTATTTACTTTACTACAAATTCACGTTTGCAGAAACAATACATGCCAGGAGGGAACATAGGTACGTGCAAATTTTTCTTAAAATACACACATACACAAAACACTTAAAAAAACATGTATGTACACCTGACAAAACAACAATACGCTTTATATAAACGGAAAATTATATTTTACTGCTTGCTACTAGAACATATATCATATATTCACCCACCAACACATAGCTTAAATCACTGGCAGGATATTTGAGTGCTACCGAGTAAGCACAGAAAAGCCGTTTCAACGACTCACGACACTCGTCGGCTGTACCACACACAGCACAAACGCTGGTCAACGGCAGACTGAATCGCGCAACACAACTCACTCAGCCAACAAAACACGGCATATCAAGTGAGTTTTGTGACTTTGTTTTTTATTTATTTTCTCTCAATTTGCCTTTAAAACTTCAGCTTTCTCTATCAAATCGAAATCAGCGTTAGCTTAACGCGTCCAACCAACCAATTATTCTGACCAAAAAACAAAGCAGGCAACCGACAAAATGCACGCTCGTGTCCTTGCCACACAACAACGGCTCGACGCGTATGCATGTCCGTCTTTCCACAACAGAAAGCCCGAAGCTCTGCTTTGAATCAAAAATTTTACGAAAAGCACAAGAATTAAACGCGTAATCCATTACTCACTTGTTTTCGTATTTTACCATAGGCATCTTAACACACACTAAATTGTGCCTTCGTATAACAGTTGTTTAAATAGAAAGTGTAGCAAGCGCTAGCTGGACCTTCGGAAGTTCGCAGCTAGCGTTAAACTTTCATGCCATATGTTGCTTATGCAAAACATTGTTATGCTGGTGGATGGAAGCAATTGTTGATTTGCTGAGCGCAAGGGCTTCTCAATAAGACGCTCATTGTGAGTTTTCAATTAATACCGTTAAAGTTCTCTAATCTAAATTGCCGGTTATTGTGCGATTGCCAGTAAGCTCTCGTGAGTTTTCAAACAGCAGAGTCAGCTGAATGTGAAGAATAACAGCAAGTGTTGATTTGCTGAGCGCAAGGCTTGGCAATAAAACGCTCCTTGAGAGCTTTTCAATTTATACCGTTAAGGTTCTCTAATCTAAATAGCCGGGATGTGTGCGAGTGCCAGTAAGCTCCCGTGAGTTTTGAAACAGCTGAATGTGAAGAATGAAAGCAAGTGCTGGTTTGCTGAACGCAAGACTTCTCACTAAGACGCTCGTTGAGAGCTTTCAATTAATACCGTTAATGTTCTCTAATCTAAATTGCCGGTTATTGTGCGATTGCCAGTAAGCTCTCGTGAGTTTTCAAACAGCTGAGTCAGCTGAATGTGAAGAATAACAGCAAGTGTTGATTTGCTGAGCGCAAGGCTTGGCAATAAAACGCTCCTTGAGAGCTTTTCAATTGTTACCGTTATTGTTCTCTAATCTAAATAGCCGGTATGTGTGCGAGTGCCAGTAAGCTCCCGTGAGTTTTGAAACAGCTGAATGTGAAGAATGAAAGCAAGTGCTGGTTTGCTGAACGCAAGACTTCTCACTAAGACGCTCATTGTGAGTTTTCAATTAATACCGTTAAAGTTCTCTAATCTAAATTGCCGGTTATTGTGCGATTGCCAGTAAGCTCTCGTGAGTTTTCAAACAGCAGAGTCAGCTGAATGTGAAGAATAACAGCAAGTGTTGATTTGCTGAGCGCAAGGCTTGGCAATAAAACGCTCCTTGAGAGCTTTTCAATTTATACCGTTAAGGTTCTCTAATCTAAATAGCCGGGATGTGTGCGAGTGCCAGTAAGCTCCCGTGAGTTTTGAAACAGCTGAATGTGAAGAATGAAAGCAAGTGCTGGTTTGCTGAACGCAAGACTTCTCACTAAGACGCTCATTGTGAGTTTTCAATTAATACCGTTAAAGTTCTCTAATCTAAATTGCCGGTTATTGTGCGATTGCCAGTAAGCTCTCGTGAGTTTTCAAACAGCTGAGTCAGCTGAATGTGAAGAATAACAGCAAGTGTTGATTTGCTGAGCGCAAGGCTTGGCAATAAAACGCTCCTTGAGAGCTTTTCAATTTATACCGTTAAGGTTCTCTAATCTAAATAGCCGGGATGTGTGCGAGTGCCAGTAAGCTCCCGTGAGTTTTGAAACAGCTGAATGTGAAGAATGAAAGCAAGTGCTGGTTTGCTGAACGCAAGACTTCTCAATAAGACGCTCATTGTGAGTTTTCAATTAATACCGTTAAAGTTCTCTAATCTAAATTGCCGGTTATTGTGCGATTGCCAGTAAGCTCTCGTGAGTTTTCAAACAGCTGAGTCAGCTGAATGTGAAGAATAACAGCAAGTGTTGATTTGCTGAGCGCAAGGCTTGGCAATAAAACGCTCCTTGAGAGCTTTTCAATTTATACCGTTAAGGTTCTCTAATCTAAATAGCCGGGATGTGTGCGAGTGCCAGTAAGCTCCCGTGAGTTTTGAAACAGCTGAATGTGAAGAATGAAAGCAAGTGCTGGTTTGCTGAACGCAAGACTTCTCACTAAGACGCTCGTTGAGAGCTTTCAATTTATACCGTTAAGGTTCTCTAATCTAAATAGCCGGGAAGTGTGCGAGTGCCAGTAAGCTCTCGTGAGTTTTCAAACAGCTGAACGTGGAGGATAGAAGCAAGTGTTGATTTGCTGAGCGCAAGGCTTCTCAATAAGACGCTCGTTGAGAGCTTTCAATTTATACCGTTAAGGTTCTCTAATCTAAATAGCCGGGAAATGTGCGAGTGTCAGTAAGCTCTCATAAGTTTTCAAACGGCTTAATGTCGGGCAAAATTTTAGGGCTTTTTTTAACGGTTTGGGAGCAATTAATATAAATAAACGGTTTGAAGGGAAATGAAAAAGTTTTAAAGCAGGGAATTGGGTGCTTTACCAATACATATCAAAGTAGCATTTTTTTAGTTACAAGGTTTAAATTGTGTATGGACTTCTTGTGGTTTTACCCGCGTTACTAAGACTTTTCCTTTAGAAGGTATGGTTTAAAAGGTTTCATGGGTTTCCTTGGGTATTTCTTATATAAAAATGTAAATATTTTATTAGAATTTTTTATTGATAAAAACATACACTATTAACAAAGAAATTCTGAAATTTTTTTTGAAACTCGTCCATTGTGAAGCCATTTCTTGCTCCACTGTAAACAGGTGCACACGCGTTGGCAAGATAACTCTTTACAAAATGGGCAAAATCGGCCCACATCCACGCCTGCCTTCCATATAACACAATTTTAAATTCCATTTGATTCTTTCACTTTTCACTACACAAATCAGAAAATATTTGTTATAACGGGCTAAAACTTTGCGTTAATAATTCGTTTAAAGTATGTCACTTTATGACCAAAAATTGTCCAATGCAACCAAAACTGTTCAAGCCCATAGGTACCTAATATGCGAATCCATGTATCTATAGTCGACCTTTGACTGAAAATATCGTTACAAATGTAAGAAAAACAATTGAAATTCAGAAAGAATTCATTCTTGACAATAGTAATTCCGTGTATCAAAAATGGGTTGAATTGGGCTAATACTTCCATGAGCCCACATATATCTAATATAGAAACATTTTCAAATTTCCAAGTGACTTTACGTTGCATAGATTGGCCAATATTTAAGTTATGTCAATGGTAAATATAAAGTGGGTTTTGCTTATAATAGAGTAACTTTCTGCTTTAAATAAATATAATCGGACGAAAACTTGACCAACATCCCATATAACTTACTAGCTCTTTACCCGCGGCTTCGCCCGCAGTGGAGCCATGGGCATTAGATACACGTGAACAGGCTACATAAAGTTGACCATGAGAGAAGCATGGGTTTTCTAAATGCACTCCTGCTACCAGTAATGTTTGTCCTTGTGCCTTGTTTATAGTAACAGCAAAGCTAAGCTTGACGGGAAACTGAATCCTTTTAAATTTGAATGGAAAGTCAGTGGGAATAATTGGTATCCGAAGTATTATAACAATATTTCCCTTACCGACACCTGTTAAAATAGTAGCACCAAGTATGTTCTGTCCCAATTTTGTTATCCGAAGCTTTGTTCCATTACATAGCAGAGGAGCATCTAGATTTCGCATAAGCATTACTGGTACATTTACTCTCAATTGAAGTTTATGTGACGATACACCCGATAGTTCAAGTGAATTTAAAAACTCCACAGGATATGAAGTACTTAGTTCCGTATCTATAATTGTATCCATTGACAAATATTCCTTCATTTTTCCCTGAACCTCGTTTAAAATATCAGTGTTGATCCTATTAACAATTTCATTTCTGGACCTCTGTCATTTTCAAACGACAAGGCGCCACTCTTCTTGGCAAACTCAAAGCCAATTTTGATTTTGATTTGATTTTGATTTTGGAATTACCATTGCTACTAAAATCCACGATATAAGATTATACCCAATTACTACGCATTTGGGTCGTTTACATAAGTGGAGCAAAAGTTTACCAATAAAGAAAATGTTCGTAAGCAGAGAGAATTATAAAACCAGGGAGAATTATTAAAGCAAAGAGAATTATTAATGACAATTCAAAAATTAATTTCACATACCATCCTTACATAAATCCTATGAATAGTCATAACTAATATCTTAAGTCTTTCATGTTCAAATTACTCTAATAACGCTTTTAACTCCGTGAAACACAACTTTCGATTGTATTTATTACTCATAACATACAAATATTTACATAATATCAATAAATAAATATGAATAATTTTCTGCAATACATCTTAACCATAATTAGGAAAACTAGTCCGAAACCGGTGTTGAAATCATTTCTGACACTTAGCTATATACTAGAGATTATGTATAGGATATTTAGAGCCATACCGTTTCGCATTTCTTTAATTTGTCGTCGATGTAGATCACCAGATCATGCAAATACCAAAAAGCGGTAGCTATGCCTTTTCCAACAGATAGGAAAGATTTTGGCTTCTTCGGAACAGGATCGTCCGCTGATGTCCACTGTTTCGACTCACAAGACATAAGTTCCTTGTTCAAAATTGAACATGTTCGTTGCTGCCAAAGGACGGACGGCGGCATTATATTTACAAACTTTTATATATTATGTTAAATAAGATAAGAAATAATCTTACTATTGATACAGTCCACTAATATTAGATATTTATGTATACATATACATAAACATACTTAAAATGCATTGTCATGCAAAACAATAGCATTCAATAGACAATAACACAAACATTACTAAGGATAAGATGTTTACATATGATAACCCATAGGTTCTTAGAATACATTTTAGCAACTGCTTGTAAATGTACTACTTAAAACAAATCCAAGGTCACACAACACATACACTTGAAAACAATACCATATCATGTAGCATAAACAATATGCTACATACATATGAACATACACACATACACATATATTTAGTTATTTAGGATATTTTGAAAAATAATATATAAGGTTTCCAAATTACTAAATAAAACTAGAATGAAATATTCTCAGCTCGACTAAGGTCTTTATTTTTCCCCCACCAGTGGTAAGGATTACTAAAATCTTTGTTGAGTTTAAGTTTGATCTTACAAATCAAACAGTTTGATATATAATTTCAAACATTCCTCTTCAGATTTCGCTGGCATAGCGTCAAATACTACTCTGAAGTGGACTGCGATTGTTGTCTAAAGTAAGCAAACGTAACAACCATCTTGGTCTATGGTCAAAATAAAATTTCGATCCCGATTTGATTGTCCGTAGTGTCGCTGTTAAGGCTAAACGCTTATCGCACCGCCTTTGAAGAATTTTCCGAACCGATAGTACGAGTATTGATACTTTGTGGCAGGGTATATCAAAACATTACTTCTATGTTTCAGTTGGGAACCTATCTTGCAATTGATAAATATTCCAATACATTTTTCAATTATAAATTATAAAATAGCGAAAACATTTCTTAATTACGCCATCTTGGTGCTTTAAATAATAAGTATGTACCCTTGTGGGTAAATATTTGATATTTATGAGAAATCGTATTGTTAGCTTAGAGTCTTCGGCATCAATTTAACTGTCCCAGTTTATTAATCTTATTAGTACTACTATTAAAGCAGACTAAAAAATGCACACTGTGATCTAATACTCATGTTTATAGTATACCCTTCAATGAGCGCAATCACAAAGTTCTAAGTCCTTTTTGTTTAGTTTATGGTCGAAATCACGAACAAGTCCTCGGTTAGTTGGTGTATATGTATGTAGCTAGTAAGTGACGCGTAAATGAAATTTCATAATTCCAACTTCTTTATGCCATCGATATCTTGTTTTGTATATTTTCTTTTGTCGAAATTTTCCAAAGAAATTATTGTATCTATGTAAAGATTTTTAAGGGGGTATTTTACTCTAGAATTTTGTAAACTTCGATTTTTTTTTCATATATTTAAAGTTTAGACCTTTAAGAACATATCCTCCAAAGGATTTTTAAAAATTAAAATTATTTTAAGAGCAACAGTTACTTTAGTGACGAAGCACCTAGCCCGGTAGGTATGTAGGTAGACCCACTTTTTTAAACGCGTTTTTCTCGAAACTACTTTTTTCCACACGGTACCGGCATTATCTCAAGTTCTATACAACCGATTTACTTGAAATTTTGTGTGAACCTTCTTTATATAATCCTTTATCTGTATATAATCCTTAGTACTTTGTTTTTAATATTTAAAAAAATTCAGGAATTTCAAAAAAAGCGTAAAAAAAGTCGTCATTTTGAATTTTTATTTTTCGTGTTCCCTGAGGTAGGGACTATGACAGCATCCTTACTGATTAAGAATTTCTTTTGATTTTTTTTTTCAGCCCACCAGGAGAGTCAGGATCAATGTCACCAGGATGCGCCATTTTTTTTAAACCTGTCTCCCCCCCTCTAATTATTTTAATTTTTAATATTTTTTTGTAAAATTTTTTTTCTTAAGATATCAATAAAACCACCATAAAAAAATGGACACTAAAAATATTGTTGGGTTTTTTTTTTTAAATAAAATTCAAAAAACTGCCCAAAATTTGATTTCTAGAGTAGAATACCCCCTTAAACTATGATAATATTCAAGATTTCATCATCATATAAGCAAAGCCGTCTTCGAAGCTTCGATAAGCTTCTATCGAAATCATTGAAATTTCACAATTTGTTTGACTCTATACATATGTATATCTACTGTCTGCAGTGGTTACGCGTTACCATCGAATGTATTTATGTTTACTGTAGTGAAGTCATACGTAAAGTACGCCAGATATCTATACTCGTCTGCTTTCTTCAGAATTTACAACTTTTTCTGGTTGGTTGAGTGTTCCGCCTGAAGTCATTGAACGGGAGGCTGATGATCAGTAACTTAACAGTTTGTTAAGCTTAATGTCTTCTAAAAGTGCATCTGGGAAATTTATATACTACATAGCTGGCCTCACCAATCTCTTAGTATTGGTAGCTTATATAGTTTCTACTTAGAGACCTTTCCCACGGAATAGTTATTTTGACAGAAAATAGCTGATATTGTTAGCTCCATTTTATACGCTAATAAGTTTCATCTCTTTTCCATAGTTATTATTATCGAATACCAAATAGCTTCTAGAATATTATAGATATTATTCTAACTTTCTTGATAGTAACGTATGTTCGCTTTCTGCTATTGGTGGCGGCAATCGCATAACTTTGATAAGATCCCCCAGTTGGATCCAAAAACTTTTGTATATCAAAGCAGAGAAAGTTCTCCTTGTAAACCACTAAATGGGGCGCCGAGAAGTGTTATTGCTTTACACCATTATTCTTTTTGTGTCTTTAGTGGGGCGGAAGATCTTCTTTAATTTTTAAAATTAATAGGTCCAACGCCGTGCTTTTCAGACAATATTTCTACACCAAGTAGGCCGCACTATCTTTCTTTTACCATCGATTACTGCCGCTAAAAGTAATTTTAGGGATTTTTCAAATTAAATGAGGACTTAGGTCTTCTTTTCAATTGTGGTAGTAACTGGGAGTTTACTTTTACTAAGTAAACTTTATTAAGTTTGTAACACTCAGTAGGGAAAGTTGGAGACCCTATAAAATATATAGTATATTGTCTGTGTACCTCGACGATATAAATCAAGTGTTTGCGTAGAAAACTTTCTCATCTTTATGAAATTTGGGATAGCCTCTTGCGTAAAGCGATTATGAAATTTCCGAAGAAATTGTTCTGGTCGATTCACTATAGTACATAGCTGCCATACAAATTGAGCGATAGGAATCATGTGGCTATATGAAAACTTTTTATTTGTCGAGCATCCAAAGAAATTTTTCAGAGCGGGTCACTATATAGTATGTTTGTATTTGTGAAGGGTATTTTAGCCTCGGTAAAACTAAGTTAATATTTTTTCTTGTTTTCATTATTACTTTGCCATAGTCGTTTATGTATATTAATCTAATCTAATTATCTTCTAATCTAAGTTTGAAACATCAATATCTTCATCCATTTCAAGCTTTCGACTATTGTTTCGGCTCAGTATGTTGAGAAAGTGTCTGGAACTTTATTCTTGTGAGTTGCATCACCATTAGAATCCTCTATTTAAGTTTTTGACAACGTTAGTGCACATTTATACATATACAATATGTATCTTGGTAAACTTGAGAAATTAATTAAAATTTCTTAACATGCGAAACTATTTGATAGTTGGGTAAGTTAATTGTATTAGGTTAGGAAATATCATTGATATCGACACGTTCACGTTTACTTGCATACTCACGCACACATACACAACCGCATGCTCCTAGGCACATTTCAAATGCATATCGATAAGTGTCTTTCACCTATTTATGGAAATATGCCGGAACGCAGATGTATTTGCGAGTGCGGATGTATATACATATGTAAATATAATATATATCTATGTGCTTATAAATATGTGCATGTTACATATTATTTATATACATATATATATACGGCTCATAGCGTATAGTTTGATATGACTAATATAAATCCAAATCGATTTCTGTTCTGTCAAAGCGCGCAAACACAGACAGACAGACGGTTGTGTATTTATTTGCTCTCAATGCTTCTGAACGCAAAACAAAAAATTTAATTTACAAAAATACACATTTTCTAATGCATTTGTGCCGTATATATGCCATATTCCTCGATATGCATACTTACTATGCCACAGAGACATATCAAATATAGTTATAAGCAAAAATGTATTTTATACCTATACACACAAATATGCATTTATAAATGCACTATATCTCATTTATATGTCATTTCACTATGTGCGACTGGGGATGGGGGCGCACAGCGAGTACAGCGTGCAAAACGTTTGTCATTGTGGCATTGCATTATTATAACTGGTTCATTTTCTGTTGTGACTTTTGCCTGTTGTTAGCATTTTCAAGAGAAAACCAACAAAAAAAGAAATTTCACATATTGTTTTATTATATAAATATGTATTAGGGTGAGCCACACACAAAAACTGTCTAATGTATAGGCTAAACTGAGTCTATAAATATACAGAGTAAACAAGAAAAAATGGTAACTTCGGTTGCTTCGGACAATACCCTTCAAAAGTACTTAAGACTACTTACAAGAACTTTTGTATACTTATTCATGCCAAATTTCTTCCAAATATCTCGTGGAATGAAAACGATTTTTGTACACTCAGTATACTATAGTGATCCGATCTGAAAATTTTTTTTGGAGATTGCACGACTGCTTTAGACAATAAGTCATGCAAAATTTCTTGCAGATATCTCTTCGAAAAAAAAAAACATCTGATCGAAACCTCAAAAACTAAAAGACTTGTTTGCATATATACAGAGAGACGGATGGATAGACAGATGGTCACGGCTAAATCGTCTCAGTTCGTCATGCTGTTTTATTTATATACTTTATCTCTGAAGTCGCTTTTGGGTGCTACACATTCAGGGCATAAAAATATTCCTGAGGGTCCTTTAACTCAATATTTAAAGTTTTACATACAAGTATTATATAAATAATACGTAAACATTTCTTTGTTTAACACACTTTTACACCGTTTGGATTAAAAGTTTTTGTTTAACAGATTCTTATGGAGCATAAATTTCCTTAAAAATCTACATCAAGAGATTTTTCTTTCAATTGAAAAATTCGTATATTTAAAAGCTTTGAATTAGAATAGGTAATTTTAAAACTTGAATTCGATAGATCAGTTTTTGGCTCGGCCTAATGTGTATGTGCGTACAAATGTAAAATTCAATGAATAGCTTGTTAAGAGCTATTTATAGAATGGAGCACTGTGCTGATTTCCAGGCAGTTATGTCAATTTTACATTTTCGAATTTTCGTAAATTTAACATTACGTAATAATGCATTGAAATTAGTTTTTGGAAATGCATAATGAAAATCTATTATTTAATGTTGCTGCCATTAGTTGGTAACCACTTTTTTGATGCAGAAAAATAAATACTCTACTCAACTACTGTTCAGGATATAAAGAGACACCTTTTGGTATAATTTTTTAACAGAAAAACACTGGATGAGTCGTCCCTGAACTTTGTCAATAGTTTTTTGACCAAAACACGATGTTAGATATCAATGGAGTCTTCTCTTTTGAATTCAGTACACAAGCCAAAACATAAATCTGGTGGCTGAAGAAAGTCAAAAGTTTGGGATCATTAGAAGGTACCGACTGTATTTGATAAGTTTCTGAAAAGTCTAATAAATTCTAAGAAATCCTATAGATTATACAAGAAGTACTGTACCGCAGAGCCTTCGATACGAAACAAAAGTTATCGACGATAGAAAATGCGGTTTCTGCTTTGGATGTTTTAAGCTCCCTTAATTGCAATACACAGTCTAAAACAGGTATTGGGATTTGTGATGGAGAGAATCATCATAAAAAAACGAATAAATGAAAGGTTGACGCCAGACTACATAGTAAGTCACATGCTGAAATCAGAGCTGGGTAAAATTAAAAAGTGGGGCGCAAAAGCGCTCCAAGAATTAAGAATAAAAGAACGGCAGCGGACAAGCAATATACCACATGAAGAACTCTGAAAGTAGGATGTGAAGAAAAGAAGTAATGCTTAAGTCCCGCAAGTCCAAATACAAACTACAGCAATATGAATCGTGTACGGTGCTAGTTTCACCCTGTCAGTATCTTTGAGAGATTGCCTCTCCGGAAACAAAAAAGACAAGCATATAACAGCAGAACGATGTCAGCCAAAGTATTGTCATTGTTTTTCAATGTGCGTCCGCATATACACGTATGTATGTATGTATACAAAAAGAAGCTTGCGCTGCAGAATAATTGCTGCTAAATGGATTTTTTCAGCTGCCGCTTGTTGTTGTTGGTATTTTTGTTTCTCATGCTTTTGTTATACCATGGACAAGTTATATTTAGGTATGATTTTTATAACATTCAAAAGAAAACGTCGGAGATCTAATAAAGTGCATTTATAAATCCTCACGATGACGAGCTGAGTGCATTTACCCATGTCCGTCTGTCTGTCCGTCTATATAAGTATGTATATTGATCAGAAATCTTATGTGCATTCTTTTCCTCTCAAGAAACCGCTAATTTTTCGGAATCGCGGATATCAGACTAATATAGCATACAGCAGTCATATGAAGTATGACTCAAGCTCTAAACCGAGGCAAACTTTGCTATTTGAGGTGATATTTTCACATAAATTTAGCTTCGATTATTGTTCACGTAACGTAAAAATCTTAAAAAAAATTGTTCAGATCAGACCACTATAGCATATACATAGCTGACATACATACATGCTGGGCGATCAATATCAAGATAAAGATTTTGTACACTCTTTTTGCTATAAGAAATATACCTGGGTATTATTGCTACAGCGTAGCCAACGTTAATGTTTTTTTTTTGTTTTTTTTGTTATTGCTGTTGTCATAGCTCTTGTTGCAAGTACTTTGTCTATTTTCACTACATGTGCAATTTAGTTGCTTTCCGCGCTCCGCCCTTGCTGTTGTGGCATTATTTTTGCTTTTGTTGTTGCTACATTGTACCCATTTAAGGAAAGTTCAGTACCTTTTAACATATGAGTGCATTCATGCATACACCACCCACACACACACATTTATACATTCATAGGTATAATACACACGTGTCTGTCTTCCTTTTCACTGTGCTCCTTTGTGTGTTTACAAAGCATTTTTCCAAAAATTCTTGGGCAGTACATCCAATTTGTCAAATTACATATATTTCTTAAAATTACAATTTGTTTTATTTGTTTGTTTGTTTCACAGAAAAAATGTCAGCACGTTTGGTGTTGTGATGTTTTGATCGTGAGTTTGCGTGTGTGATACGTAGTTGTTGCCATGAGGAGTGTGGGTGATTGCAAAATAAACGGGCTCAAAGCTCATAAAAGTGATTTTTCTTAGGCGGCTTACGGGCGAGTGTGTCTGCTCTAAAGCTGGCTCCCATACATACATATGTAGATATCTGCATACATACACTTACAATATGTCGAGCTACCCTGATAATGGAGTGAAATAAAACATATTTTTTAGACAATAAGTCTTCAATTCTGTAAATGACCTTACTCAAGTTCGATATTGGCCTAACATGTTTAGATAAGAGTGTTGGCATTTTTTCCCTCGAATTATTATAAATAAGAAATAAATATTTTTTCGACAAAAATGTTGACTATTCTCCTACTTATCCTTGTTTTTTCTCTTTATCAGTTATTCGTTATGTTATTCGTCAACAATTTGAAACAAAACAAATTAACTTTTCGACAAAATTTTTTTTATTCCGTTACATATCCTCACTTTACCTTTGCAATAGACCTCATTTTTATAATAACCTCACTGTAAGTCAAAACGATCTAAAAAATTAGACCAAAATTAGGGCCTACTATTTCTTCCTTAACAACCGTAAACAAAAATAATATTTTGACCATCTTTTCTGCTTTAGCAGGGACTTTTTTTTGTAGACCACGCCTATTTTGTTACATTTTGAATTATAGAATTAGACCAGTCTGTTGCCCGATCACTTTGAGTTATAAATTTTCTTTAGATATCCTTAAAGAATTCCCTTCACTTCGTCTGAACGAAATCACCTATTTTCCACGTGCCTCGTTTTATAGAAAGTAAATAGTTTGAGCGCGTTATATCTAAAATTGAATCAGTTAGTAGTTTAGTCTAAAAATTATTAACTCAATATGATTATATCGGATCGGTTTCTCATAATTTCCTTTCTTCGCTTTATCAATATCGATTTACCATTTATATTTATAATTCGCTAAAAAATCGATTATCTCAGGAGTTTCCAAATCAAATTACTCTTAACCCAATCTTGGAATATTTTGGACCTATTTGATAACAGTTCGTCAAGAAAGGTAGCGGTTTCAGTGTTCTTTGGTCGATGAAGTATTATAAAATAACCAATGAGGTGCAAAAATTAATCTGTTTGACATTCAGAAATCCTACTGGGCAGAACTGATATTTCAAACGAGATTTTCTCGAAATTTTCTTTCTCAAAACTATACCCACGATTTTTCATGTTCCACTGGACCCATTTATGTAAAATTTTTTTGCAGTCTTCTTTATTCTTCTGTCTGGAACTAGGTATATCTAATAATTTGCAACAAGTGATATTAAAATATTTTTTTATTTTTTTCTGGCAGACACAAATCACGATTTTATACTACCTAGTAGGGAAATTTAAGAAGCCAATTTATCGAGCAATCCTCGTCTGTAAATCCGCTAATTTTTAACTGTGCGCTGCTATTAATAGCTTTTATTTGGAAAAGGAAATAAGCGAGAGCGCAATAAAATTGAAAATATACAATATAAAATAAGCAAACAAAAAAACAAATTTATAAAAAATGATTCGAGACAGAGACAGCTATAGATTTTTTACTTTCTTTTCTGAGTTGAAGCTGTGTAAATACTGAGTAAACAAATTATTTTGGGCCGGTTTCATATGCTTCTAGAAATGTGCGCAAAGCAGAAAACGAGGCTTATTTTTAGGCTACTAAGCGGAGATGGAATAAAAGTAGGTGAGAAAATTTAGAACGAATATATTACTACTGGAATTGTAAAAAGACCATTAATTTTTAGACTGTATAGTAGTTTCTCTAAAATCATGAGAAAAAACCCCGATGTTAAACTTACTACAATTTTTACTGTTAAGATATATTGAAAGATAAATTTTAGATAATTGACAAAGCACTTCTGCCACTTAAAATATTTTGAATGTTGTAATAGATTACTAAATATTTTTTAACTTCCGAATAATAAATAAAACAAGTGAGGAAGGGTTAAGTACGGCTGCAACCCCACAGTTTATACTATTGCAACTTGCAGAAATAAGCGAAATATCTTAATATGTATGTACAAGTACAACGTAAATGACTATTTTGATGAAGCTGAAGATATTTTAAATGTATGCATATGCGTGTATGTATGTGTATGCGTTTAGGGTTGCAAAATATGTTTATTTCGGCAATAGTAAATATATTCTTTCAGCATGGTCTTACAGAGTATAAAAATTTTTTTTCCACTTAACGGTTGTTGGTATCACATTAAACTTATTTAGGTATAGGCTATACGCTTGTGCGTATATATGTATATAATTAATCAGGATGACGAGACGAGTTGAAATCAGCATCTTTGTTTGTGCGCAGCTATAACTTGATTAAAATTAAAATATCTTGACGAAGTCTTAATGTTCAAGGTCTGTTTAGTAGAACAAATTGAATTCGGTTAGGGCATCTATGGTTGAAGATGTTTTAAAATGGAATGAATGAATTCGGATTTTAACTCCTAAAGTGCGATAAAATTATAACTAAATGTGTCAGAGATATTCAACTGTACATCCAGGAAGCTACAAGAGGGCTTTGTAGGTCAAATTTGGACAATGGGCGTGACACCCTCCATAATATATAGTATCTTCACACTTACAAAACCTATTTCAAAAAAATTCGGTTCTTCGGTTCAGTAATTTTAATATTCCAATGTTTCAATATGGAAATGGGCAAAATTGGACCACAACCACACCTGCTTCCCATGTAACACAATTTTAAATTCCAGTTGATTCTTGAATTTTCCTGTATACAAGCCCACTAACTAAACGTTCCATGTAAAGGAATAGCTGATGAAATTGCCAAAGTGCCATCCACTACACTACCGAACAAATTCAGGAGTTTAATATATTATATAAAGTCTTAACTTTTTATTATAATTTTTGTTACAATTTAATACACACCGTGCCTTTAAAGCCTTTGATAAAAAAAATATATACGAGGGCTGTCCGATAAATAACCGACCTCAACGTGAAGCTAGCGGCACATCTGAAAAAAAAGTTTCGACTTCAAATTGTGCATATTACTATTATTTAGCTACTCGCCAAAATTTCAGAAATTTATCTTGCGCAATTATCTGTTGACAGTCGTTTTTGTGAGTCTATTTCGGTGATTTCCCCAAAATGGAAAAAGTTGAATATCGAGCTGTAATTAAATTTTTATTTTTGAAAGGCAATATGCCTTCACAAATCAAAGATGAGTTGGACTCTGTGTATGGTGACTCTGCACCATCGTTTACCACCGTAAAATTTTGGGCAGCTGAATTTAAACGTGGTCGCAGGAGCTTGGAAGATGATGAACGTCCTGGGCGTCCAAAAACTGTAACCACTAACGATAACATCGCTAAAGTTCATCAATTGGTACTAGACGACCGCCGGATTAAAGTTAGGGAAATAGCTGAGATTATGAAGATGTTAAAAGAAACTGTTTGTCACATATTAAACCAAGATTTGGGCATGAGAAAGCTGTCCGCGCGTTGGGTGCCGCGTTTGCATACGCTAGACCACAAACGTGCGCGCATGAACATTTCCAGCGCTCTGTTGGCTCAGTTTAGAGGCAATAAGACCGAGTTTTGGCGCCGATTGATAACTGTAGACGAAACTTGGATTCATCATTATACGCCCGAAACAAAAAACCAATCTAAACAGTGGATTGAAAAGGGGGAACCAGCCCCAAAAAAACCTAAAGCTGTGTATTCGGCTGGGAAAGTGATGGCGAGTGTTTTTTGGGACAGCCATGGAATTATTTTTATCGACTATCTTGAAAAAGGAAAAACTATAACAGGAGCATACTACGCATCATTATTGGACAAGCTAAAGGAAGAAATTTCGAAAAATCGGCCACATTTGCAAAAAAAGAAAGTCTTGTTCCACCAAGACAACCCACCATCTCACACCTCAACAGTCGCCATGGCGAAAATCCACGAATTGCGGTTCGAACTGCTTGACCATCCACCTTATTCACCGGATCTAGCACCAAGCGACTTTTTTTTGTTTCCTCAACTTAAAACTGCGCTCGGCGGCCAGAGATTTTCGTCAAATGAGGAGGCAATCTCTTTCGTGAACTCGTATTTTGCAGACAAAGACGCCAAGTACTATTTGGAAGGGTTGCAGAGATGGGAGCATCGCTGGGAGAATTGTGTGGAGTTACAAGGAAACTATGTAGAAAAAAAAAAAAAAATTGAAAAAGTCGCGTGCATCATGGTTAGGTCGGTTATTTATTGGACAGCCTTCGTATTTCGAAACTGAAAGTAATGGAAAGTAAAATAGAAATACGCTGTAAAAATAAAAATAAAAGAAAAATGCATTTCGAATGATTCATGTCATATTATACGTGTTCACCAGAATATTCCGCAGCATCGATGTTTTCTATGCACTTCTATGCTTTTCTCGAGCTCTCAAAAGCGATTTTATGCTACGAGATCGTGTGTTTTTTATTCCCTTGTAATCTAAATAATTAAATTTTGACGCTGCCTGCAACTAAGCATCCCACACCTACATCGAATAACGCCGCACACGATTTTTTTCGCCTGAGTTATGCAAATTTAACGCTGCGTTCGCAACAAAACCAGCTGTTCGACGACGTCGCTGTTAATGTGGATGCTGGTTGAATAAAGCGTCACAACGCTGTATATTCGCTGACAATGACCTGAAAATACCGAGCGCGCGAGCACTAAGTCACAAACACAAAAGTACCTTTACATATGTATATAAATTGAACTATACGTCATGAATGCTTAGAGCCCCTTACAAATGCATCGCGGAAACCGTTTATAGGTCTAACAAATAGGCAACCGCACTGCCTACGCACCATAACACACTGCGATAGAACTACCGCCGTGCTGCTAAATAAATGATAATAGAATGGTTGGTATAAAATCGCGCTGAGCACGCGCATCACGTTCAGAACATGCAACATCAAAATCATTGTATAAACCTACAAGTAACAAATCCTCTGACTTTCACCCATACCTACACAGATGAAAGCTTATAGAATGACAGCAATTACTTTAAGAATGCCATAGAATGAGGGAGACTCAGGGCAAAAGGCCCTTCACTTCATTAGGGTTTCCTAAATGTTCTAATACAAAACGGCCAAATGTCTTAGAAAAGGCAAGAGTGTGTTGCCATGTTACGCTATTCAATTTATTACTTTAACTACGTTTTTGTTAAATTTTCAAATATATTTCGATTATTTAAATTAATAAAGATTCAATTTACCTAGTTTTGATTAAAATTGTATTCATTGTATCAAAATATTGGTAAATCTTTTCTGTTTCATTCAAAATATTTGAAGAATATATCTATTTTTGTTTAAATTATTACAAAAAGTTTTGTTTAGTATTGTATATATTATATGTGCGAAAATAAGCCTCTTCGGGAATCTAACACCCAAAATATATTGGTAACGCGCCTATACTGCAACCTCTTTACTATTTTTAAGTCCTTTTATTTAAATCTCTGTGCCGAAAAATTAACTATTTCGATCAGATGATCTCAGCTGTTGACGACCATATGATTCTTTTGTTACTTATATGATTCTACAATGATCAAAATGACGGTGTGATTATACATGTGTTGCGTTTATAGCTGAGGGTGGCAGCTTCAATTGCTGGCAACACCAGCGAAGTCTTAATTAACGCCATAATTGCATTCAAGTGTGTCTCGTCTCAATATCAACAAGCGCGCTATTGTCGTCACAGGCTGTGTCGCTGGGGTTCAGATTTCGTACGCGCTCAAGTGCAGCGCGCCATCCTTGCAGGCTTTCAATATGTATACTTTCGCGCGTTCTTAGCTGTGGTACATATAATATGTGTGTCAACCCAATTCTTCAGTTTTTGGCATTTCTCCACAAGTTATAGGAAACCCTATTCATGCCGACATCTATACAAAAACATTCATACTTCAATTTCATTGTGTATATGCGAGTGTATGCATATGTATGTGTTTGCTGCTTTTATGCGTGCTCCTGAATATTTGTAAGACTTTCACTATTTCGACCCGGTTGCTCAGTTGATATGTGCTACAGCTGTTTTGTTGTCATACTCAGCGTGCGATTTGTGCTGGAAAATGTAGATATTACTTCGAAGTACGAGCTCTTTCTCATTATATTTCTTCAAGGTTTTCCGTATTCTGAAACGGAGATTCACAGGGAGCCCAAAATTGATCTACCATGAAAGATGTACGTACGAAGGCTCTTCCGATTAAAATTCATTTTAGCTTTGGCTCTCAACCTACCTACACTGATGCTACTCAAAGAAATTATAGGTTGAATGGAATATCGGTTGAACGTAAGATAGGGACAAAGCAAGGAGTTTTTCACCGGTTAACAGTAAATCTTTTTGAGGTGATTTCTTCTCACAAGAACACTGTCCTCGAACCACTGTGAAATATTTTATATTTGTCTCTTTTGATATGAGCTATCAACTTGGCATATATTTGCTCTACACGGAAGAACTGCTGCAACTTTCATATTAATACATATTTTCCTACAAATAATGCATAGATTTGGTGTACCATATTCTTGCTTATGTATAGGTGTGTGTATGTGCTTGCATATATGCAATTGAGCGACAAAGATGTGCCACGAAACAGACCGCGGACGAATGGGATAGCGTGATGATAGCTGGCTTTGCCGACGCCGAGGAATATATAAGTAAGTACACATTCAGGTCAATATATTTTTGTGTGCGTAAGAGTTTAATTTCAAGCATTTACTGACAGTGTTCTGTATAGGAAACTCGCAGGACATCACCTTTATGTGGTTAGTGTAGCTTTGTGGCACAATGTAGCTCAAGTACCGTTGTAGGCAGCTGCATATACTTAAATATATTGCAATTAATTTGACAATTTGACTTGTCAAACTTCTTTAAAGCATATAAAATATAGCTAAGAAATAAGATGGTGGGGTAAATAAATATAATTCATTTTCAAGTAGCTGAAAGTGTATTTGTTTGCAATTTCATATGCAATTTCACTGACATATTGACCGATTTCGGTCAGCTGGTGATGATGATTGCATATGCCGGAAAGTGAGTTTTGCTGTACACCCAACCTATGCCATGAGTGACGCAATTGGCTAAGGTAGTGGACACATTTTTATACCATACATTTTTAAAGCGTTTTTTAACTTTACTATTGAATGTAATCTGCCTAATCGAGACAGTTGCATCATCCAAAGGCATTGAGCCAATTTCGACTTGTCTTAGTTGAGGTTTGTTTTCTATCTGCCAGTTGTTTTTAACCCTAAAAAGATAACGTACGTCGAAACGACGAACACATTTTTTTTTACGCTCTCACATTTTTATTTGTCTACTGAGCAACTTCTTGCGCTTATTTATCTCAGTCGGTAGCAGCAGCTTATTGGTAGTGGTTGATTTTTTGCGGGGAGTATTTTCTTATCTGAGTTATGATCAAATCGTACGACGAAAAGACGTATCATTATCTTTATGTCGGTATTCTGCGTGAGACGATTGTCTCATGTCTCTAATAGTGACTATAGTAATTTAGTGATTCTGTTAGCCAGTATAGTAGTATACTGTAAAGTAGTTTACTCTAACTGCCAGAATACCAAAATGAGACTCCTGACTAACAGAATCACTAAATTGCTATAGTCACTATTAGAGACATGAGACAATCGTCTCACGCAGAATACCGACATTAGCGTGACTTTTTGGTTTTTCAATCGCATGTATGTTTTATTTGCTTTTTTGTGTTCGGCTTACTAGATTAGTGATTGGTTTTTGGTTTTTAGATTTAATTTGCTAAAATATATAATGGCATCTTGAAATTCAATTGAAGACTCACAAATAGCTGCTCTTTTGGAAGAGTTAGATAATGAATCGATTTCATCTGATCAAGGAAGCGAAACGGAGGATGTAGTATTAGAGGACAGTGTTCAAAGTGATTTTGAAGATCAGTTCGTTGACAGTCCAAATGAGATTATGACGGGATCTGAAACACCTGATACAATTACTTCTGAAGGACGCATTATAACAGATTCCGTACCAACGCTAAGGAGTAAAAGTGGACACTGTTGGAGTACAACAAAAAGAACTAGTTCTTCCCGATACGCAATGATAAACATAGTTCGAACTGCAAGAGGACCTACTCGGCAGAACAAATCGTTTTATGAACCTCTGGAGTGCTTCAACATATTTTTTACGGATGAGATTATTTCAGAAGTGGTTCGCTGGACAAACACCGAAATTATACAGAATCGTCGTGACGATATGACTTCTGCCACATTTAAAGAAACAAACGTCGATGAGAAACGTGCTTTAATTGGAATACCAACACTGACCGCGGTTTTAAAAGACAATCACCTTACTACTGAAGAATTGTTCCATGCATCATACTGTGGAGCGAGGTATACGGCTACTATGAGCAGAGATAGGTTCGATTATCTGATCAGGCATCTAAGAATGGATGACAAAGCATTACGCCCATCACTTCGACCAAACGATGCATTCACTCCTATCAGAAATATATGGAATATTTTTATAAAACAGTGCCAATCTAGCTACATCCCTGGCTCACACACAACAATCGACGAACAGCTTTTGGGATTCCGTGGACGGTGCCCTTTTAAAATGTATATTCCTAATAAACCGAAAAAGTATGGAATCAAAATACCTATGATATGCGACAGTTCTGCAAAATATATGTTTAGTGCAATTCCGTATCTTGGAAAAACAACGACAACTAGCAATCTTCCTTTAGGTGAGTACTATGTAAAAAAACTTTCACGGCCTATACATGGTACATGCAGATATATTACCTGCGATAATTGGTTCACATCGATCCCACTTGCTAAAGGTTTGTTAAAAGAGTCCCACAAATTGACTCATGTCGGCACCGTTAGATCAAACAAACGTGAAATACCCGAAGAAATGAAAAATTCACGAGCCCGACCTGTTGGAACTTCGAAGTTTTGCTATGATGGCCCCTTAACCCTAGTTTCATACAAGCCAAAGCCATCGAAAATGGTATACTTGCTGTCATCTAATAATGAAAAGAATACTATTGATAACACAAGTAGAAAACCAGATATGATATTACTACAACCAAACGAAAGGGGGGGTAGACACTCTAGATCAAATGTGTTCCGTAATGTCGTGTTCGCGAAAAACTAATAGGTGGCCGATGGCAGTTTTTTATGGCATGCTAAATATAGCATTCGTTAACTCATATGTAATATATTGCCATAACATGATAAGTATGAACCAAAAACCTTTAACAGGTAAGGATTATATGAAAAAGCTCTGTGCTAATAAGTCCATGGATGAAAAAAAGAATTGAAGTACCCACATTGTCAAGATCTTTGCGCAACACTATTGAAGTCGCTTTAGAAAATTCCGGCGACGGAGTCAGTGCTACGCAACAAGAAGACCCAATTGATATTGGAAATGATCTCGAAGGTAGTAGCAATCCGAAAAAAATAAAATACTTCGGTTTTTGTCCTTCCAAAATAAGACGCATGTCGAAAAAAGAATGTGTTAAGTGCAAAAAGCCCGTGTGTGGGGAGCACCAGAATCAAGTTTGCAACGCGTGCATATAATATTGCTTGACTTTATTTTTTTTGTTCTAAAACAATATACAAAGAGTTATTTTGTAAACAAAATAAAACAAATTTGTTAACCTAGATTTAAGAACGAAAATTGTACCTTTTTCTGAAGTCTGCCTTATTTTTGCTACTTTTTATGAAAAAAATGAATTGCTTTATAAATTTTATAGTATCTTTAATTTTGTGATTACATGTTTCAAAATGAACTGAAAACGAATGAAATAAATGATCTCAGTTAAAAAGCAAACAGCTTTTATATTTTTAGGAAGCTCAAAACCCTTTTAAGGAGATACGTATCGTTATCTTTCCAGGGGTAAAAAATAACGTTATCTTTCTAGGGTTAATTCGGAGCTATTAGGAGCTGAAATTTATACATCATTGTTTTCTCCAAAAATGCATCTTCGACATTCTGTATATTTAGCTGCATACTTTTAGGCGCTTAAACTGAATAATTCAGTTACTGCTGTCCTAAGGTAGTATAACACGATCTCTATATCTCTTGTAGCTGATTTCTTTATCATCCACGATTTTAGAGTGACTATTAAATCTTTGAAGTGATTCTGTATTTTTATATGGTAATAACTTTTCTAATTTTATACATTTCGGTTATTATCTACATCTAAATATATATTATTAATAACGTAGTATGTATTTAAACAGAATTACATTACTTTAATTTTTTAATTTATGACAACAATTATTTATATTTTACAATAACTTTGTTTAAAAAATTATTAATGAAATATAAAAAATAATCTATTAAATATTTGATTAATGTGACAACCCTGCTCATGTTATTGAACAAATTTTGCTAGTTTTTCAAATTTTAGCACCTATAACATACATATCTACATATAATTATAATTTACATTATTTTATATAAAAAAGTGGCAACTGTACATTAATACTTTTGCAATAACCCCGTGTAAACACTCATAATTACAATGTGAAATGTAAAAATTTATTGTATAGTTATTTAATATTTGTATTAATATGGCAACACTGTGATGTAAATTGAAGGTCTTTATTGTTTTTCAGCTTTTGCCATCCATGACAATTAGGTAATATGTATATGTACATATATCATATAAACTTTATAATTATTTTATTATGAGCCCTAGAACCAAACTATCAATACCATGAGTAAATAGCTCACCATATTCCAAGCAAAAGAACTCGCCATCACTTCATGTGTGAAGATCATTTTAAGGAAAATAGCAATTAACCAACTTACAAAATGAAGTAGACGAACGGAATAAAGTTTCGGTTCCGGAACTTACAAGTATTGAAGGAAAAGAAATGACAGTGAAATTTGCAAACAAAGCGGTCTCAGTCCCGATGGCAAGATCGGAGCCTTTTTTCAATAGGCTTTCATACAGTAAAAGAGGAACTAAGACGGGAGTAAAAAAAAAATTAAAGATTAGTAATACTATACTATATTGAGATATAGTATATAACCGTATATACCGCTGTTAATCAAACCGGTTGGGTTAACTTGAGCGCGTTCAAAACAGTTAGCTTGGCACTTGCGGCAGACAGTTCTACTAAATGTACTGTCGTTGCTAGTCTTAAAGCGAGGGACGGATGAGTTCCTGCACTTTGAATAGCGTACTTTACGGCGGTTTTCAGCTTAAAACCACAAACACGCTGCACTTCGAGTAAAAGCAATACACAACAGCGGCACAAAAATGGGAAACTAAGTAAACAGCAACAACAACAAGGAAATATATGTTTGCTTCCATTTCTTTTTCTTCGACACGCCCACATATGTACATATCGACGCTATTTGTTCGGCACAATGCTTGTACGAGCAGACAACATCCGGCTAGCATGCTGTTTGTGTGTTGTCATGTGTTTTTATGTGCGAGTACATGTGCTTAGTTGATGTCATTATATGTGTTAGTGTGAGTTTGCCACTCGAAAACGAGCATGCGTAATTTGATTGCATATGCACTGAGTACGTATGAGGTGCGCACATGTTGTTGCATGTTCCATGTTGCACATTGTTCTGCTTGTATGCTAGCTTGTTGGGGCTCTTCCATACTTGTATTGTCATTCGATTTGCCTTAGCAAATTAACCTTACCTTTTTCCGATTCGCTTCTGCTTATTTGCTATTAAGCATTGTTTGTTGTAGCATTTTTTGTTGTTGTTGCTGTTGCTTTTGTTGTCGTGGCTGTCGTCATTGCTATTGATAGTCATTACTGGCTGCTTAGTCGATTTGGTAGATTCATTACAGACAATTTTGCCTACGCTGAGATATGCCCATCCGGTTTATTTACCGTTACTCAGACAAGCCAAAGAAGAAGAAGCAGCAGCATTAAGTAGTAAGTTAGACTAGTTGTTTACAAAGTATGCGGCTGACGCTACTGCGGTTGAATAGTCAACACAAAAGCACTTACATATGTATCACATACATATGTAAAGAGTGTATAAAATATACATACATACATGCAACACAAAGTTATTCCACACAATTCGCAACTCTGTTGATCACCACGAATACGAGGTATGTTCAAAAAGTATCGCGAATTTTGTGTTTTTTCAAAAATTATTTATTTATTCATGAATATCTATTTTGTCCCCTTCAAAGTAATCCCCATGAGATATTATACACTTGTGGCAACGGTTTTTCCAATCTTCGAAGCACTTCAAAAAATCATTTTTTTTATCTTCTTCAGCTCCTCCTTCGATGCCGTCTTTATCTCGTCAAGAGAAGCGTAACGTCGTCCTTTCATGGGCCTCTTCAGTTTAAGGAACAAGAAAAAGTTACAAGGGGCCAGATCTGGGGAATACGGTGGCTGCGGCATCATTAGTGTGTTGTTTTTGGCCAAAAAGTCGCGCACAAGCAACGATGTGTGAGCAGGGGCGTTATCGTAGTGCAAAAGCCAATTTTTGTTCTTCCACAAATCCGAGCGTTTCTGGCGGATTGTTTCGCGCAAATTGCGCATAACTTGCAGGTAATATTCCTTATTGACCGTTCTTCCCTGTGGCAAGAACTCATGATGCACCACGCCCCTGCAATCGAAGAAAACTGTCAGTTACGATTCGCGATACTTTTTGAACACACCTCGTATTGCAGCTAGTTGCCTCACTCCGCGTGTGCTGCTAACTGCTTAACCAGCGGCCAACTATAGCGTAATACAGATCAAGTCACACACATACCAATACATATGTATAAACATGTGTACGTATGTATGCATTTCCCATACGTAATAATCTAATCCGCTAATTTGCATTTACAGTAGGTAGAAAAAATAAGTTATCAAAACAGCCAGCGCTGGTTTAAACGCTCTACACTTTTTCGCTTAATTGAAAATAATATTTTTTGTAAATATTCGGAAAGTACCGTTTTCAAAGTACCGCAATTGATGATTTTAGTGGCAATCGCTTATCTGGTAAGAAACTTTCGTAGCCTTCTATAAAAATGCTGAGTGACAAAGCGTGGAAAACTTGAAAATAAATTACAAAAACGCATTAAATGTGCAAGAATTGTTAATTTTATAAATTTTGAAATTGAATTGAATTAAAGTTTTCGTTTTTTTTTTTTAATTTAATTTTTTGAAATATTGAGGCGATTTTTACGGTAAATTAAAAAAAATCTGAAAATGGTGAATTTTAAACAATTATCGAATGAGGAATGCTCAACCATAATTAATTTGCATAAGGATGATCACATGCAGCGTTAAATTACTAAAAAATTTAATAAAAGCAAGGTCGCAATACGGAAAGTTATTGCCGGCTACTACAAAGAAAATCGAGTCATCAGGAAGAAGAAGCAAGGACGCCCAAAAATAACAACGGGAGAGTTTACAAACGAATTTCCAATTCTGATCCCTTCAAATTAGTTCAAAATTTTGCACACAGCTTATAAAAAAAAGAATGAATGCCAGCTCAGTGCACACTGTCCCTAACAGATTGCACCAAACCAATATTCACAGCCGCGTTGCAAGAAAGTTACTCTACCTAAATGAGGCAAATAAAAAAAATGACAAGCATTTTATAAAGAGCACATATTAAAATCTTAAAATTATTGGCATAAAGTGCTGTGGACTGATGAATCGATGATTTGTCTTCGTTATTCTCACTGTATGGTTTACGTTTGGTGCTCACCCGAACAAGAACTATTATACAAGTGCATTCTACCCACAGTTAAGTCGTTGGAAAAGGGCTTAATGGTTTGGGGATGCTTATCTGTGAATAGCCCTGGCAATATTGTAATCCTGGAAGGAAAAGTTACTGCTGAAGTTTATTTAAATATTTTGAAGGAGCATGCCATCCTCGAAGGTCACTGATTAATCGAGCCGGATATCCTTCTTCAACAGGACAACGCGCCTATTCATACTGCAAAAATCATCACAGAACATCTACAAAATGAAAATGTGAGTGTATTGAAATGGCCTCCTCAAAGCCCTGACTTGTTATCAATTGAAAAAGCTTGGGCAGTCCTTACGATGCGTATAACTGAGGAGAACCCCTAAAACCTGGTTGATTTGAAGAACTGCATCTATAACATTTGGAATAATTTTCCTCAAAATTATTGTTTGAAGCTTGCCAACTTCATGAAATAACGATTGGGTCAACTAGCAAGACTTAATTATGGACATTGTAGATATTAAACAATTTGATAACTTATTTTTTCTACATGCAATTTACCGTATGTGTGTATGTTTTCCTTTTATAAAAGCAATGAACTTCTCTTTTGTTTTAAAATGACTTTAATTAGATACTTTGAAATATGGTCTCAATAAAAAAATAATATTTCGTTTGAAAAATATAAACTTTTAAATTTTACTCACATCGCTGATTTATATTTCACTTTGATAACTTACTTTTTCTACCTACTGTAGATTGTGGCATTGCTTCGGCTCTACTTTATTTTTCAACACCTCCCGCCATTGCGTTTGCTTATTTAGCGTGAAAATTTCTCTTTCAATTTACTGTTGCTCCGCCTTTAAGTAGTCCAAGCTTGCTTATATACACATGCCTTTGCGAGTCATTCGCTAACTTTATAACATACTTTGAGGCACTATAGCGCTTCATTGCACGCGCCCGGTAACTCTTTGCTTATTTAAGTGAACTGGGGCAACAAACGAATGATTGCAGAAAGCATATAATTAGGTTAGAAAGGAGACACGGTTTACTTGTTGAAGAAACAGTTACATGGTATTCGTATACTCCTAGTTTGAAATATCGTTTCAAATGGTGATGCTCACTTCTGAGAAATTTTAAATTAAGTTTCGAGTTCGGGGAACTACGGGATCCTCGTAACTCGAACAAAGCGTTGACGATATTTGCACCTGTTGCTGTTTTAATTTTCATTAACAATTTTTCTAAATCGCATTTTCGGAATATGTTTCGAGATTTAAGGATTCCAACGACATAAAATAAGTGTTAACTTTATTTGCAGTTTTAATTTTGGTAGACAATTGTTAAGAATTACATTTTTAATAAGTCCGCTTCGGGTTTCTCTAACGAAGATAGGACTGAATACTTGAAATGAAAGTTAATTTTTTGGGTACACACAATTTTTTTCTGGAAAATAGAAGAAATTCCGAAGCTTATATATTGGAAATATGCTATTTTCTTTGAGATACTTATCAGAATAACAATTTTTAATAATACCGAATTTTCGGGATACAAATAATTTCTATAACAGCAAAATATACAAGAAAAAACGTTAACTTCGGTTGCACCGAAGCTAAATACCCTTCGCAGCTATATGTTATAGTAATCCGATCTGAACAATTTCCTCGAAGATTACATTGCTGCTTTAGAAAATAGCTTAGGCCAAAGTTTGTGAAAATGTATTGAGAAATGTGAAAGTTTTCCATATAAGAACTTGATTCCGATCGTTCAGTTTGTATGGCAGCTTATGTTATAGTGTTCCGATATACAAATTCCGACAAATGAGAGGCTTCTTGAAGAGAAAGTGACGTTTGCAAAATTTCAAAACGATATCTTAAAAACTGAGGGACTAGTATATACACAGACAGACGGACAGACAGACGGACATAGCTAAATCGACTCAGCTCGACACACTGATCATTTATATATATATTTTATAGGGTCTCCGACCCTTCCTTCTGGGTGTTACAAACTTAGTGACGAACTTAATATACCCTGTTCTGGGTATAAAAATCCAGAGACTTTGGTTTCCAAAAATTATAATCCCTAATCCTTTAGATTGAAAAAATGATTTTTTCTTGAAATATCTTTCAGAATAATAATTTTTTATTAATCGGGATTTTTTGGGATTTTAAAGTTGAATCTGGACTGAATCCTTAATACGAAGGTTAGAGAAACTTCTTGCTATTAAGGGGTCAGTAGGGTAATCTGGCCTGTGTTTTTGACATTTTTTTCATAAAAATTTTTATTCTACAATAGAACTTTTTTCACATATCATGAGGTATATCGTGGAGTGTATAAACCAATTTTTCGGAATTTTTTGATGACATCTGTCGAAGAAATGGCTGGGTGAATGAGATGCGTTTTTTCACTGGCGGACACGATTTCTCATGTTAGGATCATGTGAAACACAAAACCCAATTGAATCTTAAAAAGTACTTGAATGGTTATCGACTCTACTAGAATCATGAAAAAAAGTTGATAAATAAAAAAGGATTAACGTTTTTTTTTATTTTTCCCCATGTTTTTTTTACATAAATTTTGTCATAATATTGTCAATAAATTATAAAAATATAGGGAAGATAGACAGGCGTTTTAAGTTTGAGGTGTATGTGCTCCGAGCGCTCCGAACGTCGAGCGGTGTTACTATTTTTGGGTCTTTTTCGAAACCTTCCAATGGTAAAGTGGGTTTCTACATTAATTCTAAGGGTATAAGGGAACAGAAAATGCAAAAAGAAAAAAATTTGCAAAAGATTAACCTACTGGTCCCTTAATGGCAAAATATAATTAAACAAGTTTATTAATTTCGAAACGATAACATAAGAAATGTGTTGTTGCTTAACCTTTCAGATATATATCGAATATGTTTAACAGTCGCGAATTTTTGGGATTTTAAAATTTATTGGGTGTTGAATCCATACTAAGAAAATTAGATAAAAACCTTGTGTCTAACAGTAAAAAAGTAAATCTCGATTACAAATTATGGCTATTTTTCAGATAATTATTATAATAATAATATGAGATAATACAGAAAATCGTTACAGGGTTGTTTTCTTATCTGAAACTTCAACATTAGAAAACTAATGCTACTTATGTAATTTTGTGTAGCAAATAATTTGTTGAAACGTCACACCAATACTTTTTAATTTTATAAATTAATGAGTTTCCAGAAAGTATTAACATAACACTCAAGATGTTTCTGAAAAAAATGACAACTGTACAAAAATTGTATGAGTGTTATGATTGTGGATAACTAATTCCAATTTCGAAATTCGTTTGACCTATACCTAATCAGAAGTTTGATATAAATAAGCTTCATATTTCTGGGCAGTTGTCGTTAATTTTATGATTTGTGAATCCACTTGCTTTTACATGTTTTTGGCTATTACATTCGACTACTCGCCACTTTACAGCCATTAGAATCGCCCCCAAAAAGAATCGATTCTACATTTGAAGTAGGCGTGTAATAAAGCATGAGCTCCACTCTTTTCCTCTCACATCTTTAATTCCCCCTCTTTTATAGTAAAAAGCAAAAAGTACGTCGGTTTAATTTTGACTTATTTTAAGTCCCTAGACATTATTATGCTCGTACTATAGCTAAGTAACTAATCCAAACGCAGTAGTCGTAAAAGTTTATGTGTAGTAGTCTACATTTAGGCGCAATCACCAGAAGCAAAAATCTGTGATTTGAAGAGTAGTTTGCAAAGATTTCATTATGTTTTGTTTAAACTCATTGAATATTTCTAAAATACAAAGGCGAAAGTCAAGCGAACTATAAGACATGCACGCGTAAGCTACGCACTAAAATATGCTACGAATCCATTGCGCTCATGTAGAATGCTTGCAAATGAGGAAATTAGTTTTTAATTGTCAGAGTGCGTCAAAGCGATTTACGCAACAATTTTGAGATTGTGCGATAAGAAGTTTGTAAAAATTTTGCAGTTTTCATGAGTTGCAAAGTGGCGTAGCGGCAGCTTAGCACTAAAGTGAAACTATGTGTGTGCGTGAAAATCTGAATGACTAATAAATGAGAAAGTTTAATGCAATAACTGTAGAGTTCTCGGTATTAAAATACATAAGTAACATACGTATATAACCGATGTGGGTTGAGTAATTAGCTTAACAGCGGCCACCTGTCAACTGCAACAGCACACCAGTAAATGCGACCACGGCCCACTTCCTTAAACGCTTAGTTCCGCCTTAGTGCGCTTAACGCTGTACGCAAAGTTTGTAGCGCGCAATCGGTAGCCAATAAGAGGAGGTACGTTACGATTCAGCGCTTTACGCGCTCAAGCATAGCATAATGTACGCACAAAGCACGCACTTGTAACAGCAAATGTTGCGCGCTATATTTCCGCTTGCTTAGTTTTCCAGCACCAACCCTTGCTTTGCGCGTTCTTACTCAAAATTGAACAGATTCACCCAGTAGTATTAACACGGTGTTGTTGTTGAACTTTTTGTTGTTGTTTCGAATTGTTGCCGCCATAGAAGGTAATGCATAATTCCTTGTGCAAATATTTAACATGGAAGCGCAGCGTTTAAATGTGCCGCTTTCGTTTTGGTTGCGGCTTGTGGCGGCACGCAATGGAACTAACACTCGGTGACGTAACGTAAAACCTCATTGCGGACACTTTGTTTTTGTATTTTTTCAGCATGTTATTGTTGCAGGTAATAAAATTTTCTCAAGCGTAACAAAACATTTATGCAAATACACTTTGCGAAGGAAAAAAACACACAAACGTATACGGGTTGGCGGACAGCCGCGCGTCAGCCATATGTGTTTGGCATGTACGCTATTTTATTTGATTTTATTTGCGAGATAAACATATTTGTTGTACAACAACACTGCAAACAACTAGAAAATCAACAGTCATATACAAACGTTGCGCGCTGTGTTGAATGGAGTTCATTTTGTTTGCTTGTGCGAGTGTGTATGTGTGTGCGGATTTTTTTTTTTAGATTTTCTGCCACCGTTGTGAGCGCCTAACGTGGCGTATGAGTAACAATATTTTCCTTTCATGATATTTGCAACTTTTAACATGTCAGCGGCAAAGCTTTCTACTTATTAATACATGTTATATGAGCGTGCATATTACAGTTGTTTGCTTATGTGAGTTCGGGTTTGTTGTTTAAGTGAGTTAAGCTGCTAGTGCAAAAGTAAGAAGCAAATTTTTTAACTCTCGCAACAAAGTTGCTAAGGAGAGTATTATAGTTTTGTTCACATAACGGTTGTTTGTAAGTCCTAAAACTAAAAGAGCCAGATATAGGGTTATATACCAAAGTGATCAGGGTGACGAGTAGAGTTGAAATCCGGATGTCTGTCTGTCCGTCCGTCTGTCCGTCCGTCCGTCCGTCCGTCCGTCCGTCCGTACACGTATTTCTTGGCTCCATAAGAAGGTTAAGTTCGAAGAGGGGCAAAATCGGCCACTGTCACGCCCACAAAATGGCGGAAACCGAAAACTTATAAAATGTCATAACTAAGCCATAAATAAAGATATTAAAGTGAAATTTAGCACAAAGGATCGCATTAGGGAGGAGCATATTTGGACGTAATTTTTTTGGAAAAGTGGGCGTGGCCCGCCCCCTACTAAGTTTTTTGTATATATCTCGGAAACTACTATAGCTATTACAACCAAACACTATATAGTCGTTTCCTTCAGGCATTTCCATATACAGTTCAAAATGGAAGAAATCGGATAATAACGCCCACCTCCCATACAAAGGTTATGTTGAAAATCACTAAAATTGCGTTAACCGACTAAAAAAAACGCCAGAAACACTAAGTTTTACGGAAGAAATGGCAGAAGGAAGTTGCACCCAGACTTTTTTTAAAAATTGAAAATGGGCGTGGCGTCGCCCACTTATGGACCAAAAACCATATCTCAGGAATACTCGACCGATTTCAATGAAATTCGGTATATAACATTTTCCTTAACACCTGATGATATTTGCAACTTTTAACATGTCAGCGGCAAAGCTTTCTACTTGTTAATACATGTTATATGAGCGTGCATATTACAGTTGTTTGCTTATGTGAGTTCGGGTTTGTTGTTTAAGTGAGTTAAGCTGCTAGTGCAAAAGTAAGAAGCAAATTTTTCATATTTGTGTTTGCTTTGGAGTTTGAATTTTCTAGTTCAGCATGCAATGTTCATATTTTAGGGTACAGTGAACTCCAATTAAAGGTGTTTTATGTTTTATAAATAAATGAGTTGTTTTAAAAGTCATGAAAATTGTCACATAAGTTTTAGGATTAGTAATAAATAAGTCAGAAACTCTTGTAATTAGTTGAGCACATAGGGTTTAGAGCCACTTTTTAGCTTAATGCTAACATTATGTTCAGTGTATATTCATATATCTTAAATTATGGAACTTTTCGCGAGTTTAACAACCCTAACTATGGTCAATGAATTCTCTTTTTATATTTATCCAAGACAACAACCTTGAGTCAATGACCCATTTGTAAGCCTTTGGCGATATCAACATTCTGTCCGAAGACAACGACCTTTGGTGAGTTCAATGACCTCTTAGTTCACATATAGAGAAGACAATAATACTGACCCAGTTGTTTACATTTAACCAGGGCAATAACTTTAGGCGAGGTCAATGGCCCCTTTGTTTGGGTTTAACAAGAACAATAACTTTTTTACCTTGAGCGAGGTTAACGAGTCTCAGGGTTATTGAATTCGCAAATCTTGTCTAAAATACATCTTGATGTTTGTCTAATATACTATATCTGCTCTCTAAGGTATATCAGTTGAAAGAGGGGTATCTGCAGTTGAATTACACTAGCGATTTGTACCTTCGAGCAGCTCCATTGTGGGCAGGACTTATAACTGGCTAGCCATGAAAAGGCACTTATTCCATTTAGTTTCTTTTTAACTTAACTATTTTACTTGCTATTTTCTTAGTTGGGAAACTCTGCTACAAAATATCGTCCTTCACATATAAATATATGTATATTTTACTTAAGCAGCCACTAATATATTATATTCTAGAAAGTTGGCAATCCTATTGCATCGGTTGTTTTCTATTTCACTGTAAACAAGTTTTTTGTTAGGATGCTCAACTTTTTTTTGACCTGACATTGAAATTTATTTATCTACTTTTTTATTATTATTTTATGACATTAATAATATTTCTAAAGTTGCCATATTATTTCAAAAAAAGTTTCAATTCGCAGAAAATTTTAACAATTTAATTTTAATTAAAATTATTTGTTCGAAATAATTCTTTTAAATTTCTCTTACAACAGAATTAACTTTGCCACATCTTCTTCTTGATTGGCGTAGACACCGCTTACGCGATTATAGCCGGAGTTTTCATTGGGTGTTTTTTTTACGTGGCGGGTCCCAAACCTAGCGCACAACCCTTCGCCTTCTCACTTTAGCTCGCCTTAAAACGGATGTTCTTAGGCTACCCAGAGGATACTTGGCCAAAGACCGGAAGTTGTGAGCTGCTTGAGCCATATGTAAAAGAATCGTTTCTGGCCACTCCCAAGTGAATGGCGATTAGAGAACTTTCCTAACTTGCGTGAACTTCTACACATGACCCCATCCTCCATCATCCACTTTGCCACATCACTTTATAAAAATTTTCTAAAAATAATGCATATTTGTCTCCAAGGTAGCGACAATTTTGTAAAAATATTTACCTATTTTTTTTATTTCTGTAACCTGGCCACCCTTGTAATAAAAATTAATCTTTTGTTGTTGTTTTCTCATCATATAACACTCTACACATAAAGATATTGTGATATTTCTTGTGTACATACTTTTTTATGAATTTTTGTTGTGTATTTTGAGAAAGTTGGCAACATATGCCTAAACGAAATATGCTCTCTAGACAGCATAGAGAGACTAATAAATAAACTCCAACACGAAAATGAAGAGTTAACTAGTAAATTCTTTGATTTAAGGAATAGATTTTACAAACTCAAATTAAAATCTATTAGCAAAAAAATGCTGCCAATTTTACGTTTCCTCAAGTTGACACTCCCATTTTTTCAGGAGATTGTGCTCAGTAGCAAACTTTTAACGAATTGTTTGAGCAACTCGTAGTTTCTCAAAATGTTTCAGAAAAGTATAAAATGAGTATTTTAAAATCTAAATTAAGAGGATCGGCTACAAGTTGTATTGCAAATTTGCCTTCAACCTCGACAAATTTTTCAGTTGCCTGGAATCTTCTTAATGAAAAATTTAATAATAAAAGGTTACTATCAAATAGTTATTTCAAACAAATTTTAGATACACCAGTAGTGACTGAAAAAATTTCCGAAAGTGCACAAGCATTGGAAAGCCTTAGTTTGTCAGATAATTTGTTAGGAGCTTTATTAAACTATGCACTTGTGCAAAAATAAGACAACAATTTAAGACTTAGGTAAGAACTACTGCTGCACTAGAAGCAGCACAAGCTTTCAAAATATCACCCAAATTTCAAAATGCAGAATTTAAATGCATAATGGGATATAATACTTCACACAATATACAAATTATAAATTTAAAACTCTTTCTACACAGGACAAATGGGATGCAGTAATGAAAAACAAATTATGTACCAAATGTCTTAAAACAGGGCACAATATGCAGAAATATAAAGGCGAAAGTTGCCTCACTTGTCAAGGAAACCATCATTATGGCTACTAAAAATGGGAGATTAAAAAATGACATGTCCTGCTAAGCATAGCAATCGTTGGTATAAAAGGTCATGATGGAAGAATAATAAAGGCACGTGCCTTATTAGATAATGGGTCTCAAGTTCACCTTATAACCAAAGAACTGAAAAATAAATTTAAGCTTCCTTCTAGGAAAGAGCCTATGACTATTGACGGAGTTGCTCAAAATAATATCAATACAAAAGGAAGAGTAAATCTTCAATTAAAATCAATAATAGATCCTTTCGAAACAAATTTAGACACCATTGTGGTACAAAATATTGTGTCTAATGTGCTCACGGAACACATATAAGTTAAAAAAAATTTCAGAAAATATAAAACTGACCGACCCTTCATTTAATGTTCCGGAAAAGATTGACTTACTATTAGGCGCGGACATATTTTTTGATTTGATAAAAGAAAAGAAAATATATATTGAAAACGTGAATTACAAACTCCAGAACAGTGTGTTTGGGTAGTTGATATATGGATAAATTAACATAAGCTCAAAATTAGCTCACTGTGCTGATGTAACACATATAGATAAAAAGCTAGATAATCAACGAAAGAAGTGTAGGAAAATAAAATCCCTTGAAAATTGATATCTTAATAAAACTGCAGATAATAAATTTACTGCAGCTTTTCCATTCGAACAATATAAACAAAGGAGATTCTTCTTCACAAGCAAAAGGAAGATTAACCTCTCTGGATTGAAAATTTAAAAATAATAAACCACAAAAAAGAAAAAAAGGCGAGTTTCTTTTGAAATATTAAAACTGGTACATTGGTACTTTTTAAAGAACAAAATATTCCACCATTGCAATGGAAGAGAGGACGAATTGAAAACGTTCTTTTTGAGCCAAGAGTGCAAACGTAGACATAAGGATAAGCAATGGCACATCGTAGAGAGCGATGCACATTGTGTACCCTTTTCCTACCGAAGTAAAAATACGTAATTAACCAATAGCTGTCGACTCGAACTAAAAAACAATAAAAAGAAAAACCTTATATTTACTTTGTTAAGGTTACTTATAGTTTTACGAGTACCGTGCATAAATAGAGTATTTTTTGAAAAAAGAAGATATGTAGGGTTGACCCTAATAGCGTGGGATATAATTGTCCACATCGATTTAACAATACTCGGTTGAAAGGCACCTAACTTCAAATTCACTAAAACATTTGATATACTCAACGATATTTGAAGAATAATTAGTGAACTCAATGATTTAGGAGCATCTCAATGATTGAACAGCTTCACAACATTATCGCGTTCACGGGGAGGAGGATGAAAAGGAAGACTAGGTCAGTGTTACCTTTCAAAGGATCATTACATTACTCCTTGTTTGACCTGATGAATGAAGAATACTTATGGTGTATTGGACATACCTTACTGTTCTCAGATGGTTAGCTCTTGAACTTGATTATCGACCAACTCAGTGCATGAAAAGTTCCCACAATACCCGAAGACCATCAAGGGTTTGAGCAAAGAAACTACAAACGGTGTAAACAATTTATATGAAATGGCGAAAGAGAGACGTCTCGATGTACCAGCCATCAACGTCAACGTCTCGGTGACCAAGAGTAAATTCTATAATCTGTATGGTTGTCGCGAGTCGCTAAGTATTAACGCGAGTGATGGTATTAAACGGCCCACGGAAGTGATGATTGCTGGCAAGGGGTGATGGGTTGCTGGTTATGTAATATAGGCAAAACATGTGCATAGGCTCTGCTTAGTTTCGGCGAAATCGTCATTGTCACCGAAATCGATCCTATCATTGCTTTGCAAGCGGCTATGAAGTAACCACCATGAAGCAAGCATACAAAGAAGATACCATCTTCGTAACAACAACTGGTTACAAGGACATTATTACTGGCGCACATTTTGAACACTTGCTCGACGATGCGATCGTTTGTAATATTGGTAATTTTGATTGTGAAATCGACGTCGCATGCTCGAATGCCAATGCCAAGGAGAAGATTAATAACAAACCCCAAGTCGATCGTTATACACTATCCTATGGTAATCATATTATTTTGTTGGCCAAAGGACGTTCTGGTAAATTTGGGCTTTGCGCGCGGTCATCCCAGCTTGAGGTGTTCAACTCGTTCAGAAAGCAAGTGGTGTCACAACTGGAATTATAGACCGAGGCTGACAAATACAACGGAGATGTGACTCTGTTGCCGAAAATACTCGACGAAGAGGTCGCCAGTCTACACTTGGAGAAATTAGGCATACGACCTGAAAAGTTATATGATTAAAATCGAAACACTTGGACTTTGAATGGCATCATATTATGCATTACGGCATGAATACTGGCAACCTAATCCTATTAATTGCTGGTGCAATCATCCTAAAAATGGTCCTAGGACAAATCTGTAAGATATCATATTTCAAATATTTATTTGCGTTATCGCTAACACATATAAATACAGTCATAAATATAAACTAGAGCTGCGTACTATTTTATAATCGCATCCTTCGCGTTGTGATTTTACAGGGACTCTACAATCTACGGCAATTACCGTGGGATAGGCCTCCTTCATACCGCATATAAGGTTTTATGGAGCGTAGAGTGTGAGAGACTGAAGCTCATCGTCAATAAACTGATTGGAGCTTATCAGTGTGGCCTTACACCTGTAAAATCTACTATCGATACGAATGAAGAAACGAATCTTTTTTCCCCGTCCTGCTATACGATGCGGAGTCATGAACAATGACATCATCTGTTGAGTCGGCCTTAGAAGTGTTCGAAAGAAAGGTTTTGCATATGATTTATGGATTGGGGATCTCGCATTGGCGGCCAATAGCGAAAAGAAGAAACGATTGGGGCGCTGTTGCTAACCCGGCTATAACCGCGTATGTGGTGTACGCTAGTAAAGATTAATAAATTTAGCTCTCATTTAATCAACCTCCTGAAGAAATTCCACTAGCAAAGTTCAAAATAAACCAAACTATCGTCATTACAACCGCCATTGCGCCGAAATTTATGCTACTTTTTCACATATTTTTTCGCAAAATATTTCTGTTTATCAAACTCGCACCAACATTGCATACAGCTAATTATCAAATGCTTAAAATATCTTAAATCAATTAGCAACACATTGCCACTTGCCATCTGTCAACCCACACTGGACCCTAGCTAGCAACGCATTGGAGCACTCAAATTGAAGTAACTGACCCAAAGTGGAAAATTACTGACAGCCAACACCTGAGCGCAGCCGCCGCAGTGGAGGCAAGAGCAGCAGCAATTTATTGCTTTTACACATACACAGCGCCAACACGGCCGAAGAAGCGTCCGCACAGCGTTGCACAGAAAACTGAACAAAACTAATTGCAACCACAAAAAAACGCCAGTAAATGTGTATGAGCCACCGCACTCATTTATAGTTAAAATGCTGCATGGATGGGGACGGGAGAAGAGTAAGCAAGAAGGGCGTTGAAGTTAGCAACGGTCCTCACACCTAGCACTGTTTTTGGCGCGACTCCGAAGCGCTGAAAAGCACAAATGTACCAAAAAGTTGGCAAAATAATTGAGGCAATTCATTATCGTGTCTGTTGCGGCCAAGAATGCAGTAGAAGCGCAGCAGCAGCAACACTAATAACGGGAGGGTATATGAGAAACAGGTGCGCAACAGTTGCAGTTGACAGCCAGAAGTCGACCTCGGTGTTGGAGTTAATGTAAAGGGTTGCTCAATTTGGATAGAAAGTTTGGTTGAAATTTTCTTGTCTAAAATGTTGAAACTGGACCTTAAAAATACAGGCAACACTGGTTTGAGGGTTGACAAAATCTAACGAGGACCTACTATACATATTTAGTTGTCTGTTACTAAGAGACAACTTTAACTCGCGACGTTCATTTCATCCGGCGGGTGTAGGAAGAGATTGGAGAGGTTTAGGTATCTCAATTTGAAAACCCGCTGACGAATTTTTAATTTGACGAGCGAAAAATATATCTTGGCTGGCTCCGTACTTCTCAGTTCCAAATTATTGTTAGTCCTACAATTAAATACATATGACATCTTTTAGTAAGATGCCTGATACCTTGAATTAAAAACTCATTTAAATTCCACTAGAACAAAACCAATTTAGACTTTTGGGGAAGGAGTTCCGACATATTCGGAAGTTGGTACTTTAAATATCTTCTAGACTCTTCTCGAACAAGAGCTACTTTAGGCACTTGCGGAAAGAACTTTCAGACACTTGATCTCTTGAAAGTATGACTTTCCATTTTGTACCCAAAACACTTCTAGCCTCCACTATAATATATTTTTGATATAAGATCTTTTGAAAGTAGGATATAGCAACGCGAACTAAATTCTTTTCTAAATAGAACAGAAACTGTTATGACTTTTGTGGCAATAATTTCAAATAAGTATTTCATTGACTCCCAGCTATTTTAACCGCCAGCATTCAACTTCAATATCATCAATTGAAGCACCTTGTACCTGATATTGGTCTGCCATTTACTTTGAACGAGCGTCTACTCAGTTTCTTCCGATTGCTTAGACACATGTTTGCTTGTAGATATTATTATGGCGTGCTTGAATGTCCTCCCTATAACTGGCTTTGGCTAGCCAATCAAGGTTTAGCATTGTTTTTAGGCATAATTACGCGATCACTTAGTTCATTGTCCCATTTGTCTACCAATCTGCAAGCCTATTTATCTAACAAGCTCGCATTAAGCGACCGAGTGTGTATAGGTGCATCTTCCTGAGTGCGTCTTTGTTAGCCTTGGCATTGTTGAAATGCTAATTGCGTTCACCGCCTTCCAACGAGATTGAATTGTCTCCACTCTGAAAGGTAGATCGTCAGGTAAAAGCATGTGACGGTGTTGAAGGGTCGACGTGCAGCTCTAATTATATGAAAATTTACACATTTAAACTCATTTAAACTTTGAAATGTGAACGAATTTGGGAAAGTATACTTCTCGTTTACCCCTAACCTTATCAATAATTACTATTATCTTCGTAAATGTATGTAGGAGTGGATTGGCCGCGTTGTTGATTGTAGCTTATAAGGTATTAACAGTACCTGTTAGTTGATGCTACAATGTATCGATAATACCTTGACGAATATTATCCGATTCTTTAGAATTTAAGAAAGCTAGAAAAACTATTAGGTTAAAGAAAGCAGGCGCCTGGTTGGATGAACATCTCGCAAGAGGCTCCATAATTAGCTTATAACCACTATACATATTTTCGTTCCACAAGAAGGTAATTCTGAAAAAAATTTTATCGATCTTCAAGTGGAAATTGGTTTTAGAACTATCGACCTTCTAATATACTTTTACATAGTACCCAGACTGTAGGTATAGAAATGTTTAGTGATTTCTTGAAGGAATACTTTTCGAACATTTGCTCCACTTGCATAATTACTGAGAGTTCCTTTCATAAGGCGAAGTTTTTATAGCTTTTCTTTCTTGCTCAGAAACGCTGGAAGTAATACAAGCGTTAACGTTAACTGAGTTCAAAGCCATGAACACTTAAGTTTATCCTATAGAATACACTAGAACTTGATGCGTTCCTGACTGTTTGACACTAAGTGTTGCCAGGTGCAATCTGACATTTGCATTGGAAAGTTTGACATTTTTTAGCATAACATCACTCAGAACGTTTTGTCATTTAATCGTAAATTGTTTTATTTACAGGGAATTAAAAAATTCATCTCGGCCAAAAAATGGAATTAACTCGTGAACATTTTCGTGCGATCATTTTTCACAACATTCGACGTGGATTATCACGACAAGAGTGCATCGATGAACTAAAATCTTTGTATGGCTATGAAGCACCATCCTATAGCACTGTGAAAAACTGGTACAACGAATTCAATCGTGGCCGACGCTCGCTCAAAGACGAATTCCGTGAAGGTCGTCCAAAAACAGACGTTGTGCCAGAAAACATCGATGCGGTACGTGAACTGATAATGCAAGACCGTCATGTAACATACCTTCAGATAGAGGCATGCCTATGCATTTCTCCCACCAGCATACAGTCGATATTGCATGAACACCTTGGCGTAAAAAAGGTTTGTTCTCGTTGGATACCGCATAATTTGACAATCGCTCAAAAAAAGGCTCGTATGGATTGGTGTAAAGAAATGCTGAAAAATACGTTTATAAGATCGTAATAGGTGACGAATCATGGATCTATGCGTATGAGCCCGAACCAAAACAGCAAGTTTTACACTAAATGTCAACAATTCAACCTTTCAGGCCGAAATTGTGGCCAAACCAGAAGGTGTCAAGTATTTCTCTACTCTAAACAGCAAATCCAAGTCCAAACCTCGCTGCATTAGGTTATGAAACCAGACAACAACTAGACTTTTAGTAAGTAACTTGGTTGAACTCTAAAGGAATATCTCAGGTCTTGGAGCACAAGCAACACTGGGCATATTACAAATTTATTTTGGGTTAGTGTTGATGGTGGAAAGACCAAAACGCTTTTACTTATAGGAAAATTGGAGTTTAGTAACAGTATAGGATTATTTAGAAAATGGGTAAAGTGAATTTAACGGAATGCAGAGTATGCGTGGATGGAGCAGAAAGAAATCAAATTTCTTGGCGAATCCATTGAGTTGATGGAAAAGGCATCAACTGGTTACTACCCGAGTACACAATGGGCTAATGATGGCCTAAATGTGGCCGGTGCCAATTTTTAACCAACCAAAAACGCAATGTTTCTTTAAAGAAAATATATACTGTGCGAAGTAATCCTTCAGTTTTTGGATGATCGATCTGATGTTTTGTTCATATCCTATCCCCTCTTTTTCACTTTACGATATATTTTCTCAAAATCTGGCACACGTTATTGTTTAAGGCAATAATGCAAACTCGAAAAAAAAAAATATTCAGATCGGATGACTATATCATATAGCTGTCATACAAATGGAAAGAATTTGTATTTGTAAAGTGTATTAGAGCTTTGGTGCAATTGGAGGAAATTTTTTTTGTTTTGTTTTTCTGTCTGCCACAGTTGCCAAATATTCTGCAGGCAATAACTGGTATGCTGACATTTTGCGCAGACTGTTGCACACCCGATTCCGATCTGACTTACTTTATTCTTCTTACATTTTTGGGTTACCAAGCACTTAGTGCTGTGTTATTGTTATTGTAGTTAGTTGTTTTTGTTGTCAGTGCCTGTTGTTGTTGTCGACGCTTATTGCTGACAGCCTGCTGAGCACTGGCTGTTGAAAAATGTTAAATATTCGCCCAATTTAAGTTTTGTACTTGTTTCGAAATTAATTGTCAGCAGCATAAATTTATGTCGGGCATGCAGTGGCTAAAAAATAAAGAATATAATGTATTACAATAAAAGAAATTGTTAAATAACCGAATGGCTGCAAGAAAAGCAACAAGTATGTATAACTGCTTACAACATGCCGTTGCAGCAACAAAACATGCAGGCACTTGCCACTCGACATTTGCTAACTATATTCTCAACACGTTCCCGACGTTATACATACATACATATAGTATGATGAGCATATAGTATGTGTATTTTGCCAATGCTCCGCAAAATTTCCAGTAAGTGTTCGGTTTTTTTGTTTTTAGCGCTTATGTTGCTATAATCGTGTTGTTGTTGTTGTTGAACATTTGCTGAAAGCATTTAATTACATGCTGTTTTGCAGTTAAGTGGCTCCACCGCCACGACGGCAGTTGCCTTCCAAAATCTACCGTTCGCTTGCAACCACGTATGCAGTACCGTTCGCTCCCCCTCTCTCGGCGTTGGTATGCGGTAAAGTTCTTTGTACGCCCATGTTCGCAGACATTTAAACAACACTGTGTTGTTGAATTTTCTTCCTCTTCATTTTGTTGCTTTCCATTCTCTGACTTTCCAAGCTGTTGTTTTTGTTTTATCTTGTTTCGGTTAAATAACGTAGTCACCGTTGTTCGCCCACTTAATTTTCATATTAAATTTTAAGCACTCTCTGCTCCACCATCCTTCTTCTCTCCTCTACCCTCTGTTTGCGTCCAATTATAAATTAAAATTTAAATTTTTCCCTTATCTTGATATTTTTTCGCTTAATTTTTTTATAATTTTTTTATTTTTATTATTTTTTTTTGTTTTTTTTTTCTTAATTTTTCTAAATTTGTTTCATCAAAATCGGACAAGTGGTTCGCGAGTTCTGTTAAATTACGTGTTTGCCAAAATGTTACAACTAAGCGAAAAAACATCAAGATAAGGAAAAAATTTAAAAGGTCAAAAAACTGACACATACGAACGCCAAACCCGTTGAGGGTTTTACTATACTGACCTAGTACCATCACCCTGACTTGGAATTTCTCACCCCCCAGATTAGCTGTTGTACTGTGCTACCAGTCGCTTTAGTCACGTGGTAAGGTACACAGTTGGGTGTTTGTTGGTTTTTGTGTGTCGAAAAGTATTTAAAAAGTCATAATTGCTCAAAATGCCAGCCATTGACAACTTTTTGGGCTGCTGTGGCATAACGGCATACTTTCAGGGCTGCTTGAATGCATGAGTGCGCAAAGAAAGTTTGCAAGTGCACAGGTGACGATGTACATACATATGTTCATATAGTGTTCACAGATAAAAGATGTGTTGTTGTTTGGAATATAGCATATCAAATGAAGAGGAACAGTGTGGTGCTGAATCATTAATAACTCTATTAAGAGTTGTTTTAATAACAGTATAACATATGCTTTGAATAAAAGCATATTTCTTTATTTTCACGTAAAATATTTGGTAACAAACTGGGTAAATTAGGCATTCTTCTTCTTTACTGGCGTAGACCCCGCTTACGCGGTTATAGCCGAGTTAACAACAGCGCGCCGGTCGTTTCTTCTTTTTGCAAGGTGGCGCCAATTGTAGATTCCAAGTGAAGACAGGTCTTTCTAACCATGGTCCTTCCAACGAGGTGGAGGTCTTCCTCTGCTTCCCCCGGCGGGTACTGCGTTGAATACTTTCAGAGCTGGAGTTTTTCCGTCCATTTGGACGACATGACATAGCCAATATTGCGGTAAATTTGCACTTCTTAATTGGATACTGAAACTAAGCAAGCAACCCTGATAAATTTTAGACTGCTTACATTACTTTACTTAATAAGGCATGTACGAGTACTTTGCACTGTCTACATTTTTAACCTATTTTTTTTCTTTTAATTTTTTGCATCATACTTGGCAACCCTATTAATGTTAATTTTTCACATGTTAGCATATTTGTATTTTAAGTTATTTTCCTAAATTTGTTTTTGTAATATTTTTAATTTTTTGCAGCATACGTGGCAACCCTATGAATGCATTTTTTTAAATTAAAGTAATTCAGTACTTAAATCTCTGTGCAAAGTGTATGCTCAATACTCTATTCATTTTTTGACTTTCTTATTTTTTGTAACATTCTTGGCAACCCTCTTAATGTAGTTTTTTAAATAATATTATTTTGTGCTTGTACTTTTCAAATCCCTTTATTTATACTGCATACACTTCTAATTTTTTGTGTTTTAATTTTTTGCTACATACCTTGCACCCTAATAAATTAGTATTTTTAAACAATAATATTTCCGTACTTCAATTTACTTTTCAAAATACATAAGTTCATCACACAGTATCAATTTTTAACTTTTTTAATTCTTATACAGTACAGTCGGCAACTCTAATAACATAGTTTTTTAAATATTAATATTTTTGCATCTTAATTTTTTTAATGACTTTTGTAATTTTCCAATAAATGAATTTTTTTAAGACTTAGTATTTTTCCATTTTACATACATTTCGAATTCGGCTCATTTACGAACACCCCTACAGTTGATTGATCTCTGTTTTCGGGTGGTAAATTCTGATTTTATCATATCTCACAATTTCATGGTAGTCTTTCGAAGAACAGCTACCGTATTTTTTAACATTTCTCCCAACCAATCGACACGAGCCCTTTTGTGCGATCTACAAATTGTGTGGGATACACCGGAAAAGTTGAACAGTTAATGTTCATTCAATATTGAATGTATGCTGGTTCCACAAATGCCCATAGTTTCCTCTATCTTACGATAGGTCACAGATGATTTGGCAATATTAGTTTGTGGACAGCATTAATAGTTTCCGGACGAACAACTGATTTTGGACAACCTTAACGAAATTCGGCTTGGACCTAAGACCTCGATTGAATTGTAAATACCATGGATAAACACTGACCCTTGATAAAGCTACAACGACAAAATTTAAGGTTGGATTGTTGCTGAGTTAATCCACATCGAAAGTTGTAAAAAATAAATGCTCGAAAATGTTCGTAGTGCTATATAATTCTATTTTCGGGCAAGATGCATATTTCAAATTACTGTAAGCGACACAAATATCGCTCATGTCAAAATGTTCTGAGTATGTGTAACATCAAAAATGACAAACTTTACGAAAAAGTTGTAAGTTGTCAGATTGCAACAATAGGGTTGAAATACCCAAAATATAAACGGCAACTTACTTATAAAGTATTCATATAAGTAATCAGCGCGATGTCATCAATCGATTTTGTCACGTCTCTCTGTATCTACAGGCAGTTGGATCAAAATCAATTCCATGTATGGAAAATCTTTTTATTGAGTAATCGAAAAAGTCTTTTCGTATTTCTTATCAAACTTCAAATTATTTTTTTAATATTTATAATGAACTTTAATAATTAATTTTTCCGTTAGAGAAATTATTCCATCAGTGTAAAACTTTTCTGGTTTCTCTGCGACAAACTGCGACAAGTAGTTTTAACTTTCGAATACTTTTTGCACTAAATCAAGTCGTATGCCATGAATAGCACGTTCAATATTGGCTTTAAAGCTTCAAGAGAGTCTGGTTTATTCCTAAATACCAATGACTTCAAATAACGCCGCAAGAAGTAGTCTAATGGTGTTAAATCACAACTTCTTGGTTACCATTTAATTTTACAATTTCTGGAAACAGTCCAATCTCCAAACTTTTCTCGCAATAATTCTATACCGCTCTCTATTGACAGTAACAGTGTCACCAAATTTATTTTTACCAGATCAAAAACCACACCAAACTGTCAATTAGGTGAATATAATGCTTGTTCATGAATAATTTGTTGATTTTCTTCGCACCAGAATCGACAGTTTCGTTTATTTACATTCCACTCAAACGATGGTGAGCCCTATCGGAGAGGATGATTTCTTTAAAAACAACGTTATTATTTTCAAGTTGTTCCAAATCAAAATCAGGAACTTCTCCACGTTTACGATGGTCCAAAGTGTTCAGTTCTTGAGTGAGAACAATTTTATATGGATGCAAGTACAAATCCGTTCTCTAAGTCCGACAGGTTGTGACTTGAGACAGTCCCAATTTTAGAGAACGTTTTGGAATCGAAAAATTGCGGTCTTCAGTAAGACCTGTATCAATATTTTCATTACTTTGATCAGTTCTTTGTTTTATTGGCACTTAAACATTATGTAATCACAATGTACGCTCGAAGTTTTCAACACTTCGACAAATATCGATCACAGGTGAACGATCATTACGACCAAAAAAGCAAAAGCTCACGAAATAGGAGAACGATTAATTTGGCAAAAATTTTATAATCTGTAAACGTTGTTCTTGCGTATATCTTTCCATTATGAAATTGTAAACTTTGCTGAATGCAATGAAAGAAACGCCACTTAGAAACCATATCATCGCTATTGGAATATTCCGTATTTTTTTAAGGTTTTTGCGATTGACAACCAATAAATTAAGTTTCTATACTCTTGCAACCAGTTGCTATATAGTACTGTAGTTTCGTTCATCTAAGGATTGTACGTATCATCTAAAACTAATCGAGATAGATATAGGGTTATATTTATTTATTTGATCAGGATTATGAGAAAAGTGGAAATCCGGTTGATTTTCTGCCTGTCCGTCCATCCGCGCAAGCTGTAACTAGAGTAAATTGATATATGTCGATGAAACTTAGTTTGTAGTAAACAAAAAAAAAATCGAGTTCGTAGATGGGCGTAATCGTACCACTGCCACGCTCACAAATCGCTATTAACCGAAAACATTAAAAGTGCCATAACTAAGCACTAAATTATGATATAATGCAATAATTTGCTTCAGAGGTTCATAGTACCAAAGGTTACCTGTGGATTTTTTTTTTTTGAAAAACAGAGTGTGGCCCCGCCTTCTGACAAGTTTAAGGGGGTACTCTAGTCTAGAAATTTGAAAAAATCGAAATTTTTTTTTCATATTTCGATAGTTTTGATATTCAAAAATATCTCCCTAAAAGGATTTTTCAAAACTCAAATTATTTTCAAAGTTATAGCCATTTTAGTGAGCGAATATCGTATAACGCAAAATTTTAATCGCGTTTTTCTCGAAACTACTATTTTCAACACTTCTGACATGATTTCTCAAGTTCTAATGAACCGATTAACTTGAAATTTGGTGTGGACCTTCTTTATATATCTCTCTATGGTTGGAACTAGGATTATTAAAAAATTTTGATTTTTACTATTTTTAAAAATTTTGATCTTTGCCAAAAAACGGGCAAAAAATTCAAACAGTCGGCTTTTACTGAAAATTTTTTTTTTTATTTATCCTAGTTCAGACGATTGCGGCTTTTGTACTGATTAAAATTTTTTTTTCTTTTTTTATCCGATCACCCAAAGTGTTGGAATCGTGTCTGGAAGGGCGCACCCTTATTTTCAACCCCCGCCACGCCACCACGCCGCAATTAATCAAATTATCACAAAAGTTTTTTTTTTATTTTTTTTTTGTATTATTAAAATATCAATAAATATCTGATAAAAAAATTGGATAGTAAAAATGTTATTAGTTTTTTTTTATTGGACTTTAAAAAATGTCGTTAAATAGCATTTCTAGACTCGAATACCCCCTTAATATAAATATCTCCTAAACAAGTTAAGCTACAATAAGCAAATTTGTTGAGTCAAAATCTTATAACTTCTACCGACAGAAACGTGAAAATCGATTTCATCGGAGGATAACCCCGCTCATTACGACCAAAAACCCGCACGTTACTGTTAAAGCAATTAAAATCACGATAAATCAATAACTAAAAACGGCAAAGACTTTAAATTTTATCACCGAGATGATATGATAGAGGTTTTTGAGAACCGATGTGAAAATTGGACGATGGGCGTGGCACCGCCCACTTTTTGGTGAATCCCAAAATCGGACAACATAGGTGTTGTTGCTGTCCGATTTCCCATATAACACAATTTTAGATTCCACTTGATTCTTTAGTTTCCAGTACGCAAATCAAGAAGCGTTCAATATAACAAGATAAAACGTTGCACGAAAAATGTCTTTAGTGTATGCCACCTTATGACCAAAAATTGTTTAAATCCAAGAAAAACTGTACAAGCCCCTAAGTACCGAGTATTTCGACCCCGGTACTTTTGATCGAAAATGTCGGTCAATATGTGATATATGTATGTATATAACCGAAATTAGGGGATAATCCTTCTGTTATAACGGTATGTCTATATGTCAAAAATGGATTGAATCAGACCAATACTTTCCTTATGTTTAATATAAAGATTTTCGAAATTCGGGGTGACTTGTACCGCATATATCGGCCAATATGAGAGTTATGAGATGAGAGAGCGTCCTTTATTTATAATAGTGTATCTTTGTGCTCAAAATAGATAAATTTAAACGAAAATTTGGCCTAGCCCCTATGTAACGAATTTCAGGATTTTCGAACATCCGGCTGACTTTACTCTACACGTATATGATTGGTTTTACACCTTCTAATATTTTCCCAGCAAGAGTATAAATTGTCGGTTGCACCCGAACTTAGCCCTTCCTTACTTTTTATAATATTTTTTAACTCGAAAAAATTATGGCAAATTGAAAGAAAAATTGTAAACTACTACTCTTCTACTATTATTATTATTTTCTTTTTGTTTAAATGAGTTAAGCATCCACCCCTCTACCCGGGAAAACTGGCGCACTCTAACAAGACAGCTTAATTCACCACAGCTGATGACATCAAAACAACTCACCATACCTACGAGCATACACTCACTCATCAAAAAGGATGGACAAGGAGAAAGCAGGGACAATTCGTTCTACACAAGCCGCCCAGCCACAACTTTCTTACTTTCGCGTATTCTCTCCGCCCCGTCGACTCCTCACGCTACTATCTTCGCTACCAAGTTCGCATAGACACTGACTCTTCGATACCTACGCGATTCTACAGAGAATTCTACGTTTTGATATCGATGCGCGGAAATTGGACCAGCAGCACCGTAACATTATATATTATTAAAATAAAAACAAAATTTATAATAAAATAAATTTTGTATCCTTGTGTTCACTTTTTATTCAAAATAAGTAGCATAAAACATTGCCATTTCATTTTAACTATTTCCACTTAGTACAAAACCAATTTTTCTTGAATAAAAAACCGTAAAGAAACTTTTTGATTTGTAATTTTGTGACTGAAACAGATCTGAAACTCGTTTTGAACTTTATTCAACTTTGCGCCAACATTATTCAACCAAATCATATGTGTAGGCTGCCTACGAAACTTTGTCACTCAAACACTCGTACACACCCACAGACATACACATAAGAGCGCAGTTGGCTGGGAAGACAACTTTTCAAAGTGGTTTACGCAAACGTTCACGATATTACTGTGCGCTTGCGCAATTCGATTGTGATGCAAGAGGGCAGTAAATTAAATAAAGCCAAACCGTGTGATGCGAGAAGGACTTCGTGTCGATTCTAAAAAGAGCAAAAGCGTAAAAATTTGGTGAATGTTAGTCAATAACTCTATGCACGTCAGCAATGCAAAGAGGTAGTGAGCCAGCAACATAAAGAGAGTGATGAGGGAAGATATCGGAGTTAAAGGGAGTGCCCTGAGGAGCCGAGAAGCTGGCAATGTGCTTGGCTTACATCCTGTCACAGAATTCGATTTTCCGATCACGTGCGAGCTGTCAAAGTTTACCATTCGTTACTGCTAATAGTCAATAGCGGCATTTATGTCTATGCACAGTGATCATTTGAAAAGTCTGTGAAAATATGGGAGATTTGTAGTTCTTTTATCTTCAAACAGGGAACTCAATCCGTACAAAAATTGGTTGAAAATTTGAAAGTCATTCAGAACTTCGGTTTTGTTGATATCATATCGTAAAAAAGTTGTCAAAACAGCTTTGGATCGTATACAGATAACTGACAATAACGGAATCGTTAACTTTCTTTTACTAAGCGTGAAAGCCAAAATAGCTGACTCTGGGAAGTCCTTCTGTATATATAAGGATGTGCTTCTAGTTGCCAAGTTAAGATTTTATAAATTGACAGCGAGTAAATTGTGGATCTAAATAGAAACTATTAGATTGCCGGCCGATATGTAGTATTAAAAGACGGATGCCCGACGATTGGAATTTAAGTATGCTCTGCCCAATCTACAGAAAGTGAGACCGGACAATCTGCATCAACTACCATGGGATAAGCCTTCTCAACATCGCATATAAGGTTCTATTGAGCAGACTTTATCAGCATGGCTTTAGGCCACAATTGACCAAATATTTACCATGCGCCAAATCTTGGAAAAAAACTCGTGATAAAAGAATCGACACACACAATCTCTTCGCCAATTTCAAAGCTGCTTTTGATAGAATTAAAAGAACTTGTCTTTATGAAGCGATGGAGAGATTTGGTATCCCTGTGAAATTAATACGGTTGTATAAACTGATCTTGGCCGATATCAAAAGCTCCGTCAGGATCGGGAAGTACCTCTCCGAGCCGTTCAAATCCAAGTGAGGCTTAAGATAAGACCAATTCCTATTGGGCGACTTCTTCAATCTACTACTGGTGAGAATAATTCGAGATGCAGTGCTGAATCGAGAAGGCACAATCTTCCATATAGGTCTACACCGATGATATTGATACCATTGGTAATAAAATCACGACATTAGTTCTACTTTCCCTAGAAGCGAAGCAAATGGGTCTGGTAGATAGCGACGGCAATACGAAATATATCCTGTCATAAAACAGTCGTCGCAGTCGCGACTTGGCTCCATTGTAATTGACAGTTTTAACTTCGAAGTCGAAGATAATTTCGTCTATCTTGGAACCAGCATCAATATCAACAATAATATCTGCCTCGAAATCAGTATAACTCTTGCCAACAGGTGCTACTTCGGACATAGTAGAGTCAATTGAGAAGTAAAGTCCTCTCTCGATGAACATATGTCAAATTCTACAAGTCACTCAATATCCTCGTCCTATTCAATGGTGCAGGGGCATTGACGATGACAACATCTGATGAGTCGGCATTACGAGTTTTTGAGAGATAGGTTTTGCGGAAGATTTATGGTCAGTTGCGCATTGACAACGACGAATACCGTAGTCGACAGAACGATGAGCTGTGCGAGGTATACGATGACATTGACATAGTTAAGCGAATTAAGAGACAACGGCTAAGTTTGCTACGTCAAATAACTGATGTTGGTAACCGGTAATATATAAAAATTCAATTGCATGAGTTCTAATTGAACAGTGTAAAGTTAGAAATTCTGCAACTACTGAAAGGTGTACCTTGCTGAGAGCGCAAAGCTCTCTAGACCTTTTCCAAATTACCGTTGTCCACAAGGACCCTTGCATCGAATCTGAGGCCCTACAGTAGTTCAGTAGTAAAGCCAACAATCCCATTATAAGGAGTTCTCGGATCATGAATACATCACAGAAAATAAATATTTTTATTTTATAGTATTAAAAAATAGTAGACTTTGGTTCAGGTAAGTCTAAGGGCAGCATATTTCAAAGACTTCTCGAACAATCCTTTTAGTTTCCAATTTTTTATGAAGCCTTGACGCTCGGCTCCCTCTTTTGTCGCATTCACCTGGAAGCCATTGCAGTGGCATCATTGTATGCAACATGCACAGAACCTTAAATCTAGCCACTAACACAAAGTCACCTAGAGCTGAGCTACCTCAGAACTGGCATTTACACACCAGTGACAGTAGAGAGCAAAAACATAATACAAAACTCTTAACATTTTTATGCACCTTTTTGTCTTCCTTTTGCTACTTATTTGGCAATTCTCACTCGCGTTGGCTGCAACGTTGCATTAGTTGGAGGAGAAGAACAAAACTCGAAAAGCGCAGAAAGCAAACTAAAACTTGCTCAATGTTTCCTTCCGTTCATCATTTGTCGCTGCTCTGCAGCAGACCTCCACGTTCCGCTTTCGCCCACATTATATATTATTATCACTTCTATCATTGCAAAATAAAATAATTTTGGTTGATAAAAAGTTTTGCGCTTCTATGCCTTTTGGCAAATACTCAAATAAAAATTCTGCTCACAAATAATAACTTTTTCGACAAACGCGATTATGACCGGACTGCAAAAGGGGCTTTGATACGCGCGCGAGCTGCTAATGGCGTAGTCCTTGGTACGTACGAGTATATATATATAAAGTACGAATATGTTAATGTGGTTGTGTGATATCGTGCTACGTCTGTATGGAAAACTGTGATAACGCCATATAATGAAATGTGAAAAAGTTGCAAAGTGTTGATGTTGTAAACAACAGCAGTGATTTTGAGCAATCCATGCTTCTTTTGGTTCCGCATTTTTGTCGCACGTCATTTTTCGTTCTTACAAATCATAACTTCTTCAATAGTTGGGAAGTTGCTTCTTAAATTGGTCGATAAAATAATAGTGTAAGAGTACATAGGTTTGAAGTCCATCCGAAATTTATTAGTTAACAGAGTTCCGGTTAACCTGATTACAGTACATATCTTCCAAAGATATCTTGTTTGGTATTTCCCGAAGGAACATAAGTAAAAACAAAAGGAATCACCCTGTCCAAGTGATTCCCTCTGGTGTGTTTTTCATCCAATACCTTCCCCTAATGTGAGTAGCACCGTCTCCTATAAAATTATAATGCTATCGGGGTACGCAGATGATAAGTTAGCGCCTACAATAAACAGGACCGTCAGTGCAGTCTTTTTAGGCCTAGAAAAAGAAGCGAAAGATATTGGTCTTGTGATGAACATGGGTTAAGCAAAGTATCTGGAGGCCACACACAAAGGCTCCTCGCCTCTTGAGATCGACGTAACTGTTAGTAGCTGTTCATTTGACTTTGGAATGCTGCGGAACTTTAAACTAATTGTTTACATCAAGAAACGCATTAGAGCCACATGCAACCAAGAGTTAGAGGCTGAATCCTTGAAGGATTGCGCAGTTATTCAGCTTTAAGGAAAAGTTTATTTTTCGGGAGTCCGTGACAAGCTCCCACTTTTTAGCTATGAATGTCGTTTTTATTCTATGATTATAGGAGCTTAGGATGAGAGTCAAAAAGATTCAGTGCCAAACAAAATACATTTTGTTAAAAATTCATATCAGCTAAGCTCTGATGAGCTCCATAAAACAAAGTCATATAGTCAGTGGCTGCATTTACATTTACTTACGGTTTCACCTGTAACTGAATGTTAAAGAGGCGAGATACGTGATCAAATTGAAAGGTGAATTTTTCCATTTCATCTCCTTGAAAGTAATCTCCTTCTAATTATAGCACTTGGAAAAATCCTACGTCGTGATGGCCATCAGATCCGTCTTCGATTCAGCTTTTATATCCTCAATTGAATCAAAACGGCCGAGGACGAGTGGTCATGTGAATTTGCTGAATAGTCAGAAGTTACGCGATTTTAGTCGAAAATGTGCCGAAATGATCTCGAATAACCATTGCAGTATGAGATAGTGCATTATCACACTTCTTTGTTCAATAAATTCAGACATAGTAAAATCGAAGAATTCACATTTAGAGGTTCACAAAACGAATCGTAGATCAGCGAGCTCGGGTGCAATAGTTCATAGGTCCTTCAAATATTATATGTACGAGTACGTGAAGGTTACCCTTCCTTTTTAGTTTACCCACAGATTAACCTTCCAATTTCAGTCGTGAAGACAAGTTATGTAATGCAGCGCAGCCATGGTTTTCACGTAATTATGCTGGCAACTAGGCAACATTTCCATCAACCTCACCTATTGTCTCATCTATTGCCAATTGGGACGTAACGAAAACCATGTTCAGCATTCAATACGCGTTACTTAATCCACTTCATTGTCTTGACACCGAGCTGTCATCCGACTGTCTGGTACTTCCTACTTCCCACAAAACCACTGAATATCACACTCATATCAATAACAATTTAATTTAGCGCAGATGCAGCTGTAGCTTTGGTTTAATATGTTCCGAAGCATTGCAGACCCTATGCAACCCTAAAATGCTCCACCAGTTCGAAAATAGAATAAGAATAAAACCAGAGCAAAAGCGAAAAAGTGAAGTTGAAAATCTATTTGCCAACAAAATGTCAACCGGTTCATTGGAAATCTGAATTTTAATACGACAGAGTGCCTGGTTTCCGTTGAGTGGTGAGCGCAGCGTTCTACATACATGTACCATATAGTGTTGGTTAAGCTGGGTTGAAAAGTGCATGTGCGAAGTGGTATAAAAACAGTTCAATGATTTGTGTGCGCTTTTTCAGCAAAACACATTTAGCTGGTGGTTTTGTTGTTGCCTTTTCTCTATTTTCTTTGAATTCGGTTTCCTTTTCAAGTGATTTTCTATTGTTTCGCCGAACGTGCTAGACAACGACAACAGTGCATTTTGGAGGCGACGGGCGGTCGCCATTTGCTGTCAGTGGCTAATGCCAATTCACATGCGAACTATGTGAGAGGGGAAAGGATACAGAGAGAGGGAGCTCTGGTGTCCGTAAGAGGGACGCTTTTGCTAAAAGTACTGTAAGTCCGAACGGCAAAGTAACGCTTACTCGCCTTCACCTATGTGTCACGTAAATATTCAATTGCAATTGAAACTTTAGCAATTGTCTATGGGTAGTCACTTGTCTCAACACACCTTTGCCCTGTTAGCCTTAACTTTCTGTGCTGGTAAAGTGGTAGT